>NC_050528.1:23886620-23900038 GCF_002922805.2 Oryzias melastigma
CTTTTGCTGGGAAGTCTCCAACTGAACTCCTGGACTTCCCTCATGGATAGAGTTAATCTTTAAATAATTCTAATTTTCTTATTGAGTTTAATAAGTTGTCAATAGTGCTTTGATGTTTGTTACATGTTTTCTGTGTGTTATTGCAGTGGAAGGAGACGTGCAAGCACGAAGTTTGTTTTTACAATATGTCCAATTGCAGTGAATTCAGTCTATTTATATGATCAATTTATGATGAAATTACTCCATAAAATAATATACATAACAGGATGGTGTTAGAAACATAAAATAGTTCATATTAATGAGGATGGTTTTGGCAAAGGAATACAGAAGGCTCAGCTCTGAAATGCATGGACCGTCACTGCTGCAATATGAGTGTTTATAGTTAATTTTGAGATTAAATTTTAAGAGCAAGACATCACTTATAATAAGAATTTTTAACAAAATAAATGCTACTAGTTCTATTGGCAGATATTCAAATTCATAAAAGAGAAAAAACATCTAATCTTCTTTGGGTTTTGACATTTTTTGCAGTGTTGGAACCAAAATGGGTTTTGTGTGCAGCTAACTGTGTTTTTACTGAAAATGCCGTGACATCATTAGAGCTGGGTAGCAGCAGCAGCTTCCTGCAAGGAGATGAAGTAGCTTTTCAGCTCAACACAAATGTGAAATATTCTGATGCAACCACCCTTTTTTGGCTGCTTTTATGAGTAAGGCTCCTTAATGGCAGCGGTGCGCTTCAGCTCTCTGTGTTACGTTAGCGTTCGAGCACCTTTCCCTTTGTGCAGGGGTCCTGTTGTGTGACAGGCTTTCAGTATTCTGGGTCAGCTCTCCAATGTGACTCCTGAATGAAAGTGCAGGCGCAGGGAGGAGGCAAAAAATAGCAGCTGGGCCGAAAGAGCCCAGCTCTGACAAAGACCTGAACGAGTTTGTTCCCTGACCTGAATGACCGAGAGGGTTGATGGACGATCAGCCAGGTGGACCTGAGAAAGGATTTGCATCCTTTGACTGTTTTCTGATGCTTAACCCTTAGCCAAAAAAGAAAAAAAAAACAAACATCCAACTGGCTAAGTCAAAACTGTTTTAAAAATATATTTTTAAAATTGTCTAATATTTAGACTTTATGGCCAGTAAGGGGAAAATTGTAAACACTAAAAAGAAAAAGAAAAAAAATCAACATTTTTGTTTTTGTTTTTTTTAATAAAAAGGAGGAAAACAGCATCACTTACTAATACTTTTTTACACTTTTAAGCTATTGTTTGCATTTTTATAGATATTTGAACATCTAATATTTCTGCATTCTTTGTTTTTTTTTTTAATTGTCCCTCTAAATGTTTTTGTAACACTTTAGATGACGTGCTGCAAAACACTCAGTATAATGTAGACAAAGATTGTTATATTTGTTACGCTTGTAAGGCCTTTGTTGACAATGATCCTCCTTAAGATGATAATGAGTCTTACTATGTATGTTAATAAACCTTATTTGGTTTACTGTGCTAATTAATGTCTTATAAACATCCTATGAACTCATTAATAATGTTTGTTAATGTGTTAATAAAGCTTCTTAAGGAATCTTATTATACCAATGTTTTAATTGGTTGATAAAATTGATTTAATCAATTTGAATCAATTTAAGCTTAATAGATCAATAATCAATTTATAAAAAATATGACTTTATTTAGGACCTAAAGCTAAAGTCTGCTAGCTAACAATTATTGGAATTTCCCATGAGATGGCTAATGCTAACGCTCAGTTGACGTAAACATACATTTCTTACTAAATTAACATCTTTATTTATAAACAGGCATGAATTTTCCAAATTCTGTAAGGAAATATTTTTAAAGTAACCATTTGTGGTCAAAAACTCAGTTTTTGCGCATACTGTCTTTTTATTCTGGAATAAGGTGAAATATAGCGCGATCGCCACCTAGTGGCCAAACTGAAACTTCCTCCAGGAGAAGCAGAACAATGTTTACAATGTAAATGATCTTTTTGTTAGGACTTCTCCTTTAGAGAAACCATGTATGCTATTAATAATCTCATTATTTCACTATACATTTAACAGTATGTGAACTGTTTCAGATTAATATAAATGTATTTAAAACATATAGTAGATTGTAAATGTTTTTCTAAACAAATGTCAATAAATGTTTAAACTCAGAATTGAATTGAATTGAGTGGATCAAAAAAATGGAAAAACTTTGGAATTGAATCGATCCAGTTCCTTTTGAATTGAATCGTTTCTGGAAATTATTATTGATCCCCAGCCCTAGTTTTAATATTCAATAAAGTAACCTATTACTAAAGATCCCATCTGACTCATTTAACATATATAAATGTTAAAATGTTAGACTTAATTTACCAAAGTTATGTTTTTAAGGATAATTCTTTACGTTCAGCCAGGTTTTTCTTCTCCTGCAATTTCTTCCAAAATAAAAGCATCCAATCACAAACCGATTCAAACTGGATCTTGCTGAATTAAAAACAGGAATTAATGGAATAAAAAAATATATTATTTTGCTTTCCAGCAAGCTTGTTCAATACCTGCAAAGTTTTCTTTTAAATTTAAGAAATGTTTCTCACTATGATTTTTTAAATATTTTTTTCAGGATCAGAGAAGAGGATTTCTTTTTGATTTTCTTTGCTCTCAAGTTAAATGTAATTAGCAAAGCCAAGAGTCATAATTATCGGCTCCGTTGTGTTTGTGTCGGACTATTCACCCCCTGCCAAGTCACACTGCAGCTCCACTTTTGAGAGACTGTCAAAGAACAATAAGAACAGTGTGGCCATGATCTGCATTACACGTTCAGCTCCTTCTGTAACATAAAAGACGATTTGGAGGAACTCATCAGGAGGGCAGGCTTTAGCGACGTGTCTGCAGAGACGTGTGCAGACCTCTTGAGAAAAATGATTCTTTCTTGAATCATTTCAGAGCGGAGTTTAACATGCGGCCTCTTTTTTTATGCTAAACATGTCGAGTCATTTAACGTACATCTGAACCTCATTCCCCTCACTTCCTGTGGGAGGAAATCACAAAGTCATCCTGGGCTCTTCATTACTGCTCCTCCGCGCACATGCCCGGGCTGGAGACGTTTGTTTTCAGCCACGTCAGCCCCCTTTCACACCGTCTTCCTGGAATTATTCAGAACTTCTCCGCCCCATCTCATCTGCTCGCAAAAGGTGATATGGCAGAACGTCGGGGAGTAAATGTTCCAAAATGGCTTGCACTAATCCTAAAGCTCAGCATGCAGCCGAGGCGGGAGGGATCAGTCAAACGAGAGATAACAGAGAATTTGTGCAAAGCGGAAAAAACAAAGACTCTAAATGAGGGGAAAACAGACTGCTTGCTGAGGGCAGAGAAGGAGATGTGGATCTGTTTGACTGTGAAAGTGGGAAGGAAATGGAATAGTGAAATAAAAAAGAAAGGATGAGTTACTTTATTTGAATAGCTGCACATCCCAGCAGCAAAAATACTAACTTTAATAGAACACAGCAACTTTCAGACCACAGAGGAGTGCGTTTATGAGAGAAAACCTCTAATACTTTCCCATTTACTCAAAGTACGAGCTATTGCGGCAGCCACAAACATTCACCGTCTTTCATTTTGTAGTAAACATCTAAGGATTTTAGTTTGGGTTTCATTCACATCATAAAAACATCTCATATTTACAGAGGACTGATCATCTCTGATGCTCCTCTCAAAGTTTTGAATGGCAATCTGGCTACTGTTGGGCAAAGGGTCACCAGTCTTTTGCAGGGCCACAATCGCACTCCCATGTATTTAGGAACATTATTTAAACAATTTATAGTACCCAATTAACCTATGAATTATTATTTTGGACTGTGGGAGGAAGCCCGATTCCCTGGAGAAAACCTTCACACGTACGGGGAGAACATTCAAACTCCACGCAGGAAGGTCCCAGCTGAATCAGGGAATTCTTGCTGGGAGGCAAGAGAGCTAACCATTGTGCCACCGAACAGCCTGACAAACTAATCATTTTGACAAAAAAATGTTTTTTTGCTTTGGGAATGATTAACTTTTGGGTCGACTGCACGTCTGACTGTTAAGACCCCTGTGACCTTTTTTTAATGAGGATAAAACAGTCTGATCTTCTTCTCATTTTTCAGTTTTATTCCTGACTTACTTTAAAATTTGAAAAAGTTAGCATTTCCCTTTTCAATCTATTTATATATTTGGCCATCAAGGTGTAAAACTTTCCTAATGAATTCTTCTATTCTAACTGCACTACATAAAACATCTAAATTGTATTTATCCGCCTGCTTTGTGTCATTTTGTTTCCAGTCATGTCTCTATGAGCTGACACACAAATAAGTCTGATTTTATCTACTGGTTACTAAAATCTGTGAATTTCTATGAAACACGTGTGGTGAAAAGTAGGAGTTAGAAAGCAGCTGTGATGATCACAGATCCAAACAAGATGAAGCTTTTGAAGAGAAGAGATCTGAACAGAAGCAGGTGAATTCAGTAAAATTAGTGGTACAGAAACACTTTTTCTACATCTCTAGTTTAACCTTTTAACCTCAGCTCAAAGACAAAGAACAGAAGAAAAAAAATAACCACGTTAAGAAGAACAAAACCCTGAAACGCACTAGATCAGAACTATTTGCTTCAAGAATACTTATAAAAAGCTTGTACTGATATTGGTTTTAACATAAAGAGAGCTGAGAATTCTAAAACTGCTGCTTTACCACAACATTACAATCTTCTTTCTATGTAATCATTCTTTTTCAGCGTACCTTTGTATGTACCAAGGGGAATGCAGGCCTAAATGCCTTTCAAAAGGACAAAGGAAGCGACAGACGACCTTTACTTTGGTTGAATTATGAGCTGCTGCCCAAAAGAAAGAGCTCCGTGCATCATGTGATAACCTCCTGTAAAACTAGACAAGCATCTCATTGACTGCTCCAAGACACTTAAAGTCACAAATTTCAGGCAACAAAAGAAGGGTCCCAGCCAGGATTCAATCCAGGACTTCCTGCTGTGAAACAAGAGTGCTAACCACTATACCACCAAGAAAACAAACAAAACTAAACACAGAAATGAATGGCTTTGAGTTTACCCAAAACCAAATGTTTGTGTGACCTTTCTCTCAATTCCCTATAGAACGGAATACGCAGTTTTTGCTGCCTAGCTTTCATAATTTTCACTTTTATACTACGTTCACACCAAATGCAATTTACACAGCAAACTCGTGGTCACCAGCTCTTTATGAAGTCAAATTTTCATCAAAAAACGTGTCCAAATTTGCATGTGGGAGGAGTTAAAATCAAAAGTTTTTAACATTTTCACTAGATTGTGAAAGATCTAGATGATGTTGAAATATCAGGTTAACCTTAACACCAGAGATTTTGCTGATGTCACCTAAACAACATGCACTCTTTGACATATTCTAATCGTTGAGTGTTTACATGCATAAACGGTTAAAGAGTTGAAAGAATATAAAAACTGTATGTCATATCACTACTATGTCTAAGTTTGTGAGATTATTCAGTCCATACCAGTCTGATGAGCTTCACCATCTATGAATGATGGCTGCTTTCAGCGGTACTTCCATCTTTCTGTGGCCCAGTTTGACAGCTTGTAGTCCCAATTCTAGAAAGAAAATTAGAGAACCTTTTTTATTATCATCTTAATACAAATAATAAAATCATCCTAAATTTCAAGACATACAGAAACGATCAAATAGTCCTCCGTGTTAATGTTGAACTCTCCCAGCTGTTCACATCATTACCACGTCAATACTAAAGTTGAGTTTCTGATTGGCTGACACAATGTACAAAAGGACCAAAATTCTAATTTTTTAAACTCTAGATACAACTCGTCGGACTTTTTGACAATCTGTGCTGCCATGCTGCTCTAAACAGTGCTGCTGTTAGAGAGTCATGGTGCACTAAACGCTCAAATTGTCCCACAGGACCTCTCAATTTAGCATTGTGATGCAACATTGAAAAACTTCAATCCCTCTTCGATCAACCCAGATTGATGATTTGCATTCCACATTAGTCCAAGGGGAGAAAAAAAAAGAATACATTTAGGGGATCTTTTTTATTATTGTATCAATGAAAATAAGAAAAAACATAATAAAGCTGCTCTGCTGTGTCCTGTTAGCCGGCATAACGAGCGTGCGCTCGCTCCAGCCCCTTGGGCCCTGCAACAGACAGAAGGGGTCAGCGCACTGTCTCCCCCTCTGGTCACCAGTGATAGCCATCTCCAGAGTATTGACTGTACTACATCTCCCAGAAACCCCAGCACACAGTTCCTCTGGATACTGCTCAGCTATCTCTCATTCACCAATCACCCACAGGACACTTAAGCACTGAACAGAGCCTTACTCAGGATTGTTTGTGCCATCCTGCCTGCATTACCGAGCGTTTCTATCTGGACGTTTCTTCTGTTTCTGACCCTGCTTTATCTCTGACAACCCGCTGCCTGCCCTGACCCTCACCTGGACTCTAACAACTCTAGTCTCTTCTGAGATGATCCCATGCTTGTGGTTGACCCCTGCCTGTCTGACCCTGAATTTAGCTTTGTGATCTTTTAGCTGAACTAACAAACCTGCAGCACGTGGAACCAGCTGTCTGCCCGTTTAGGACACTGGCAACATGTCTAGGGTGGTACCCCGCCTTCGGCCAACGCTGGCCGGGATGGCGTCTGGCAATCACATGGCCCCAAAAGGGATACAAAGGGTCTGTGACTGTAAAGCTTATGTTCTTCGAAGAAAGCAGAAAAGCGCCATTTATATGTCATACAGCAGGTTAAGAAAATTGATGGACAGACGGACAGATGGATTGAAGGAAGTTCAGGATGACAATGCTAGGATCAATCTCACATGTTGGATTTGTACTTCACCAGCCGATGAACACGTCTCATGCAAAAAGCTGAGTCCCTGATTGGTTGACGCAATACCTTGTTAGAGTTTAGATTTTTTTTTTATGTGACGCCGCAAAGTTCAAATCACATCGAAGGACCTAAGATCACGTCTGTGAAACTCTGGGCCCTCGACCCACGAATCAAAATTGATGTGAAAAAAGGTTCAGAGAGCTTGATTGTCCATTTGGTTTCATACTGTTACTGAACCATACTTAGGTACACTTGGTAGCAAACATGTCTTCAGGCTAACTGGATTCCATATAATTCAAGTGAACAACAAATAGGAAAGTCATTTAGCCTGAACTGTACAAGTTGGGTGTCCTCGACCTTAGAAAAGCAGCAATGTTTCATGTTAAAACTGATATTGCATCTGTGAAAAACATACCAAAAAAGTAGAGTTTGTTTTCATTTTTGACAGAAATAATTTCAGCCAACTGCCTTTAGAAATCCAGTCAGTACCAGGTCTGCAATAAATTTCCGCATTATTTATTGTCCTTTAGCTGAGGTTTTTGTCCCAGGACACACAAAGGGTACGTAGAAACATTTCCACTCGTCATGTCATCCGTCTTTAACCTGTGTGTGAAGGATTGCCTCAGGTGGCAGAGATGCTGCCACGAGCAAAGCCAGGGGAGAAAAATCCAAATCAGCTCTCTGCTGTCAGCTGCTGTAGGCAGAAATGAAGGGGGGTGATGGGAATTTTAATAGCAGATGTGATTGCAGCTTATAAATAACAATTTAAGCCGCAGTGCATCTAAACTGAGGAGCTCCGAGCTTCTGTTTTAATGGAAAAGGGAAGTTTCATATACAAGAAAAAACGCATTTAAAGCCATTTTACGCAGCAATATTTCAACTTGGATTCAACCAAATGAGGATGACTGCCACCATCCTCATCCTCAGGAGTGCCAAAAAACTTCATATTCATCAGGATGCTCTCGCTCGCCCTCTCACTTGCTATCTCACTTGCTTAAAGAGAGTCGGGCAGAAGAAGAAGAAGAAGCGCTCTCTTTGTTGAAGCGCGCGCTCGTTCAGTCGTTTTCCCGCACGTCAATGGAAAGGACGAGAGCCGCGCATCAGTGGTCTGACTCCAGCCTGCGTTTCTCTGCGGCAGCTGGACGGATTTAACCTGCTGAGCTCCGCCTCTGTGGTCGCGTCGGAGCGCGCGGACGTTCCCGGGATGGACTGGAGCTTCTCCATGCGCGCGCGGCGGATGCTGGATCATACCCCCCGATCCAAGTTGCGCGACAGCAGAAACAAGTTGCAGTGTCTCTCACGAGGACTCTGAGCTGCTTTTGTGATCCTTGAATCAGAACATTTTTTAATCATTTTACAAAATATTAAATCGGTGGATTTCATCCTTTTTCAAAGATCGTTTATTTCTTACAGCAAAAGCAGGTGAGTTAAGTACAAAATTGAAAACAAATGTGACAAAATTCATAGTGACACCCCCGTTAGATCCACATGACGGATCTTAACGGTGTTCCACATCTGCGCAACTTTTCCCTGATTTTCTTCCTCAGTCTGGAGAGAATGAGGTGTCGCTGGGTGAAGAATGAGCTGTCAGAGAATCAGTCATAGGCGGCTGTTTCTGTCATGGGAGGGGCTGGCCCTCAGCCTGTGGCTGTGCTGCTGCGGCTGGACCTGCGGGGTGACCCCCGCCGGAGCCGCGGCAGCCGGACCCGGCGACGGCGCGCCGCGCGCCCTGGAGTGGCTGCTGTCCGATAAAGGGCCCTTCCACCAGTCTCTAGAGTTCACGGAAGCTCTGGAGAGGTACCAGCAGGGCTTCACCACCAGATACAAGATCTATAGGTAAGACCTGCACTGCATCATCATCTTACCTGCAAAATCTGTGTTTATGCAACATTTTGTGGTGTTGGATTTATTTTTTACCACATAGTTCGCTGCCTCAGAATGACTCCAGCAGCAGGAATGCATCCTCTGATTTCCACATGACACTGTACCGTATAGTCAGTTGTGTGCAGCTTTGTGTCACACACATTGATCAATCAGAGGATGTAATGTGGGGTTCAGCTTATTGCCCAAGGACACGCTGACAAGTGGACTGCAGAGAGATCAAACTCTAAACCACTTCTCTGCATCCTAATTCAAACCTGTCAAAAATTCTCCACATCTATTTCTGCTTTGAAAAAAAGGTTCCATTCATGAATATGCATTTTACAACTTGATGTTTTGTCTTAGAGTCTTATAGATTTTTAGTTAAAGAGTAAAAAGTTAATTTTTTTTCTGGTGGAAAACAGCCAGCGGCTCTAATCAAATGAAAAAAAAAAACCTAGTATGCAACTCTAGGTGAATAAATGATTTGCTCTGTTATCCTCTCTCATGAATCTTTTGGACTGCTGTGTTTAGTGCAAAATGTGTTGTTTTTTTTGCCTGCAGCTACAGCCTCACCACAGTCCACTGACACTGGCTTCTTTTCCTCTAATTAGTAACAGTAATCGGCAGTTACAAAGAAGCAAGCGGTGCAGGCTGCCAGAGGTGTCGAGCGTTTGTCCTGGCTGGCTGACATGTTTTAATCCGGAGCAGTCGCTCGTGTTTTCTGTACACTGCAGGCTCGCATTTTCAACTCTCCAGCTGGTTTTGGGAACAGAGACTTTAAGGATGCGTTAGGATGCTGTTGCAGAAAGAGTTGGTTGTTGATTTAAGAGTTTTTTAGCTAATGTGGGAACAAAAAAGTCCAATTTGGAACATTTGTGTTTGGGGTACACTTGTAATTTGAATGAAATTTGATTCAAGTGATTTCAATCCATTTGACATCTAATCTTACTTTTACTCCAGTTAAGTCAACGTAAATATTTCCTCTAAAACTCTCACGTCTTATAGTTTTGAGTTCAGAGGTGTCCAAACTTTTCCAAAAAGTGGGTCTGATTCCATGAGGTTAAAGTTTGAGAGCTGTGAGGCTTTCCAGCTGCATATTTCCTTACCACCATCATTAAATGAAAATTATTGACCAACATTGATAAATATTTAGCAAGTTTTGCCAAAAATCACTTTGGTTTTCATATTTGAAGGCCACACTAAACTCAAATAAGAGTTTAATTAATAAAAAAGCAAAGGAAAGGAAAGGAAGTTTGGAAAAATAAATCATTTTAATTTAATTTGAAAAACAAACATGGTTTAGTGTCATTTGAAAGAAACGGTTAATGTTGAGGCTGAATTAGATCTTAAATTTAAAACATGTTAACATTAAAATAATATATGTTATTGAGAAGTAACAAATATTAGGAGTTTTGTTCACAGAGCTGTCCCTTGTAATGTGGCTTTAGCATAGAGGCTGGAGAAGGGGGTTGTAGCCAAAGGGGTCACCAGTTTAATCCTCATGGGCTTGGATGATGTTGGAGACCATGTTATATTCAGCCACAGGTCTTCAGAGTTTGTCATTGTAGAGAGATGACTCACATAAGTTCTGCCCACCCAGTTTGCACACCTGTAGCAGAAGCCCACAAAGCCTTTCCAAAACCTCCAAGAAATAGAAGAATACTTTGTAAAGTTGATACAAGTAAAAAAGAAATAAATGTAGCATAAGTCGGCACTGGTTCATGAACCATTTCAACTTCATTTCCCCCCCCCCAGTTTTCCCTTTAACACCAGCGCTTTAACTCCAGTGTTTACATTCTTTTGACCACCGTGACTCTTCAGCCTGAGGACTCTGAAGCGAAAAAAGCAGCAAAGCTGATATCAAACAGCACTGTTCTGAGTCAGCTGATGTACAGTGATCGTTGAAGAGTGACAGTATGTCAAAGAGTGTGTATTTTTTAGGTGTTGCTGGTGAAATCTCCAGTGTTAAAGGGTTAAATTGGTGTTGTTTAGCGTTTGTACATGTTTGTCATCAACCTTGAAATAGAACTGAAATTGATCCAACAAAATATTTTATTTAAAAGCTTTTTTTTGGAGAACTTTTCTGACTTAATCATTTGTGTAGTTTCTTGTGTTGTTAAATGTTATGTTTCTCTGGTTCTTGAGATGCACCAAACATGAGAGATCTTCTGTTCACACCTCACATGTGAGCTAAGGATTCTGTTTGTGCCTCCGCTAGCTAATGTTTTGTGTTCTCTCCTCTATGGCGTGTAACCTGGTAGCATAAGTAAAGTGAGTGCCCCCCCTCCCCACCACGTGCCCACCATTTGATAACACAGTCGACAACCTTTTTATTTAGCCTGCCTTACAGACGGAAAATGACATGCAGACTTCAAGCCAAAACCCCAAGATCTCCTGTCTGCAGACAACAACATGGCCCCAAGATGGCACCAGATACTCATTAGGTGGAAGTCCTCAACCGAAGTTCGGTCGAAGTTCACGCTCTTCCCTATAGAAAACCACTAAACTGGGTTAGGGTTATGGTTAAGAGTCTTCTAGTATAAATCCTCAAATTCAGCTTCCAGGTAATGATGAGTTTAATGATGTTTTTGCGCGCCCTCAAAAACCCTGGCAGCTGCTGTCCCGCCCCCTGGTGGCCTGTTAAGCTTGTGGCAGTTAAGGATTTATTGACATCACAAGTTCTCTGAAAAAAATGCCTAACCTGAAGCAAATTCATTTGGATAGAGTGAGGTAAACACTTTAGCCACATCAGAAGCGTTTGTCACGTTAACAGATTCACAGTACCTGGAACTTCCAACCTTGTTTGCTACGAAAAAAAAAAAAAAAAAAAGACTGATACCAGTACAACAAATGTTACTGTGACTACGCTACCTCCCAGCCTTGATAGTATAAAAAAAGAAAAAAGTCCAACACCGCTACACGTCAGCCATGTTAGCCACGTTAGCCGATACCTTAACCTCCAACCTTGTTTGCAACACAAAAAAACACATTGACACCTTTACAACAAATTTTACTGTAAATATGCCAACTCACAACCTTAATATTAAGACAGAAATAAATAAATAAACCCAGTCCAACACAGCTACACGTTAGCCACGTTAGTATATTCACAATAACACCCAAACTTGTTTTAAAAACCCCTCAAAAAATAAAATAAAAATCAGAATAAAATTTCTGACTGTGCCGACCGTGTACCTCTCAAAAAGCATCAACATCAGTAAACACAACCAGAAATGATATGAGTCGCACTGGATTAATTATAAGGCACATTGTCATTAAAAATAAATAAATAAAGGCTTGCTATAAGTGTTCCTTATATATTGTGAAAAATACAGTACAACTTCATTACTTGCAGCTCCATAATTTACCTTACTAACCAAACAATTTTTTCCCACTTATTCAAAAAACTTATTTTAATCAAAAATCTCTATTTAAACAGCATTGAAAAAAGAAAAAATTGCCAACTTTTTTGACTCCCAAGAAATGTTCATCTTTATCTTGCAAAGCAGAGACTTTCACCTCGACCAGCCTGATGGCCCACATCATCAGCTGCCACTGTTTGTCATGCGATGCCCTTTAGAGACATGTCTTGCTGAACTGTAAGCCGTCTCTCTGTGTCTCTCTGCCTGCATAACCCCAGTTAATGCACATTTGTCAGCGCGCCGCCTGTCGCTGCGCAAGCCTTCCTCTCCTCCTGGGAGACCGTCAAATCACTGCCGTGAGAAAAACGAGCAACTGAGAAATAATTGGGGTACTGGGACAGCGTGGATGGTGTCATTACAGGCCATCACTGTAACGAAAGGACGGGCAGGAGTGTCCGTCGGCCGGACGGACGGCTGCTTAGCCTCCTGCTATTCCATCAGCATGCACACGGGGGGAAGCAAAAGACACCCCAAAAGAATCTGTCAGTAAAGGGAGTTCAGCTGTAAATCCGGATTGTCAAAAATATAGGTCCATAGATCTGAAAATGTCAGTCTGTCAGTAGAGTTCAGAAGAAAATAAAATATTTAAAACAAAACGCAGATTTAGAATCAGTTGGACTAATTAAAAAAAACAAATCTGCATGTTCATCCACCTAATCTGTCCCATAATTCCTGAGGGTTTAGTAGGAATCCCAATACAACAATGTGTTTTTCTATTGTTGCAGGGTTTGCACATTTGTTAGCACGTTACATCAATTGGTCAGCACTATTTTAATACACAGAAAAACTGTCATCTCATCAAAAGTGACAAAAACTTGCTAAATGTCATAAAATAAAATTTGACAGACTTTACAAATGGAAAACCAGTGATGTTTAGCTGGTTCCATTAGGTCAACAGGTTCATGACAGCTCAGGTTGGGTGTGTTTTCTCAAAACGTGAAAACATCTGTCTTTATATTTTAACGATTTCTTTCATAGCATCTTTGAAATGAGAAAACTTACCCCAACACATGTATGGATGATAGGGGTGTGTATGTTTCCATCTCACACGATTCAATACACATCTCGATACACGAATTGAAAAAGATATTCCTAATTTTGTGATGATACACTACAGACTGATTTGTTTGCCTAACTTAATACAATCTACATATTTTTCATTCTTTTGGCATTCAAAAATATAAAAGTATGTTTTTAAATAAATATAGTCTTTTACCTAATTGACACTTTTTATTTTGATCAACAAAAAATGTACATAACTTCAAGCAAAAAAA
>NC_050528.1:23900089-23907533 GCF_002922805.2 Oryzias melastigma
AAAAAAACAAAAAAAAAACTTGTATGTCAGATTGTGCTGCAAAAATAAATTAAAAAAACTGTTATTTTTTGCTTTTGTACAAAATAAAATATCTTTAACAGGGCAATTTTAAACTTCAAACCCCCAATAATACAGTATGCTGCAAAACATGCTACTTCAAATTTAAACTGGGCTGTGCTGTAACACACGTTTTGAATGCATGTGCTGGAAAAGGACAAATGAATGGTACTGACATTTACAGACATTTTTTATTTTTTTACCTGCATTTATTTTCACCATAAAGATGGTTGCTGTAAGTTAAGTAATAATTAATATTTCGTTTAATTTATAATTAAAAGTCATTAATCTTTTCCTGCAAACATGATTCATTTTTGTCTTCTGTAGAACAAATTACTGTAATATTTTCCACAATCTGGATTAGTAAACTCAGAAAGCATGTAAAACAGGAGCACTGATGCTTGATCTTACTTAGAACACTTTGTATTCATTTTTTACAAGCATATTTTCATTTTCTCTCTATAGGACTTTTTTTAGACAGCTGATGGTTTTGTTGAGATCAGCAAAAGAATCTGATTGTATTTTCTCGCCTTTCGCGTCGAGCTTCTCAATTTTCTCATCTGTAACACTCCACTACCTTCTTCTTCTTGCTTTAACTGCTACATCCATTTGGTTGAGATGCAAACACAACGTGCAAATGACCGAATGAAGAAAAAAATCATATCTGCTCTTGGATAAAAGTGAATTTGGAAATTTGGTCCATGCATGTTCAGACAGTCTTAGCATGCATGGATAGATTTTTTTTTTTTCTGAAACAAGCTAATGTTCCTGCTTTTGTATAAATAGACATACGCATGAAACCAGACTCTTGCAGAGGCAAAGCTCTTTGGAAGATTTGCATAACAATCTAGAAACCAACAACTGTACAGGAATGATTTACAATCAGACACATTACCCCTACATGAGAATGAAGATGTATTGTTGGTCTCTGTCCATATGCTGGTGTTTAGGGGAGTTACAAAAGTTTGGACAAAATTTTGACCATTTTAGATGATTAAAGCCTTTCGATTTTTGTTCTCTTTTCCGGTTTTGTTTGTAAATTGCTGTTCTATAGATGAGCTGAACTGAAAAGCACACAGATTTTCACCTTGTAGTTTCAAAGCTGCACACGGTAAATTTGCACAGGACATTTTGCAGACACTTTCAGAGTCGTCCACACTCATTTTAGCCACACAAAGCCAAACCACACTCCCTCATGGCTCGCTCTGCCGCTGTTGGACTCTGCCAAAAACATTTCAAAAGGCTCAACCAGGACAAAGGACGGACGCCCAAAAACGCTGTGCTACTTGGTCAGAGAAATCCCTGAAAGAAAAGTGAACACAAACGTCTGCTTTTGTTGTGTTTCCAGGGAGTTCGGTCGATGGAAGGTGAACAGCCTGGCGGTGGAAAAGCGAGTCTCTTCAGGAGGCGGCGAAGGTTTGGCCCTGCCACTCGACCCCGACTTCATGCACACCATCCGCCAGCTGGGGCGGAGGCCAACCCTCCAGATGATTACAGAGAGTCTAATCAAGAAATATGGAACCCACCTCCTGCTCTCTGCCACTCTGGGAGGTAAAGAACGCGGAGCTTCAAAGCAGGCCGGATCTGCGCGGCTTCTAATGTGATTTTGTTCTGTTATCCCGCTGCTGTGGTTTTACCTTCTGTTGCCATTCAAGCAACAAAGGTTTTTTTCTGAATGAGATTCATGTGGCTCCAAAAAGATCATGTGCAACAAACATAAAAGAGGCAGTGAAAGATAGATTGTTTTCATTCCAACCTTTTTTTAACACTTAGTTAAGGATAAAAAAATAGACTTTTCAATACTTTTTGTGAAGTTATTAGCTCAATAGGAAACACAGGAAACCTGTGCATGTTTCTGTCCGAACACACAAATGTCAAAGATCAGGGTCTGTTTGGTTGAACTTTTCTGTTTTTGCTTTAACAAATGAACAAATGCAGCCCTACAAACACAATAACACAAAAGCTCAAACTGGACAGCAAAAATAAAGCAAAATAAAGGATGAGCAAAACCATGGAGACAATTTAAAGAGAAGCAACTGACATTAGGTCGTTATACTGATTGAGGAGGTGAGAAAAGAAGCAGCAGGTGCAAAAATGTAACTGAAGCCAAGTGGGAACAATCAACTGGAGGAAAATGTGCACAGCTGAATGCAGCAAGTAAACTAAAAGAAGTAAGATGAGAAATCTAAGCAGGAAAAAGAACGATAATTAATCTCAATACAAAGTCAAGAAGAAACAACAAAATAAAAACACAAAAACCAGGAAATTGCAAATTATTTTTTAACTTTTGTCATCTGAATTAAAAGAATTAGAGCGCAAAACATGCATTTGTCTAATTTAGTCAATCATTACACTTGATTTAAAACACGTTGACTTCACAGTTAACTTAAATAAAGACGTATAAGAAAAAAATATACTCTGAGTGTAGCAGATTTTTACTTGTAATAAGATAGAAATACTTGAAACAAATACCATTTTAAAACCAAAATGTTTACTTTTTCATTTCTAAAGCATTTAACTTTAAGGGAATTGCAAAAATATTTATTTTAATGATCTACTCTGATGTATTTTGTAGTGCTTTAACATGTTCTTGTAGAATTGTTCTCATGATGGACAACATACATTAAGAAAATGAAGCTCAAAATCACATTTCAGTATTTCTTTATTCCAATTGTGGATAAGACAAAAAATGAAAAAGATTGTATTTGTGACATAAAAAAATAGGCTGGGCAGTTGCTCCGCCCTATTCTGACAACAATCAAAAGATGATGATCTTTACTCATGAAGACTCAATCATTAAAAGTAAATCAAACTGACAAGGATACTTAATTAGCACCAGATAAACTTCTGAGTATAAATAAACCTAGTTTTTCTGCTTTTGTTCTTTCTAAAAGTTCATGAAAATGTCTGTAAACATCAGAATGCTGCAGATCTAAGATTTACCAAGGAAAAGTTTGACTTTCCTATATGCTGCATGCTTTAAACAGCATAATAAACTCTGGGAAACGAATAACCAGCTTTATGTAATAGATGACAGAATATTGCAGCTCTAAAAATATTTACATGCTGAAACTCATGATGCTTTTTTAAGCTGTTTGGTTTTGTGGATGATAGGTTTAGCATTGCTAAAAGGGATGCTTTTGCCAAATTTGAGCTGTTTGTGTACTTTTATCTGGCTTGCAGCATTTGAATATCTAGCACTTAAACAGATGAGATCATAAGTTATACCATATACATTGTGGCTATGCTTTTTGCACAAAAAAGAAGAGAAAAATGTATTTTTTGGAGGGCGAGGGGGTAAAAGTTTCAAAATATCCCCATGAAGAAAATATTCTACGACTAGAACTAAAAGTAAGGTTTAGGGGCAGCTTTAGCTCAGGAGGTAAGGTTTGAAGATTGCTAAGTGTGATTCGCAGCTCCGTCAGTCAATGTGTCTTTGGGCGAGACACTTAATCCCAAATTGACCCCAATGTATTCATCAGTGTGTGAGCATCTGAAAGTGTGACAATCTTTGGAAGTCATGCTGGGGATAAAAGCGTCTCCTAAATTACCTAATGCAACTGCAAAGCAAATGAGAAACAAGCCAAGGGCGCTTTGTAACAGGAGGAAAGCTTTAATGGGAGTATTTACATGCGCTCAAGTAGCAAGATTAGAATCAGGGTTTTAGGCTAACCTGGTTTCTTAGGGGCAATTTGCAGCAAAACATCTGAACCAAACCTTGGATTGCTCATTGTCCATGAATGCAATCAAACTTTCCTGTGTGATTAGTGAGTAGGCACAGTTGGGACAGTAAATGGCAGTAACTGGAACAGGTGGAACTTGTGGCCCGCCCAGTGTATTTTCGAAAGTGTCTTTTAATACTCAGAAATGCAATTTTAAGTTTAAATTTCTTGATATGTCCTCCATAATTTGAAAAATGCCACAAGAACATGTTAAAAACACAATTTTCATTGCAGCAACTTTATAAGATGTTTCTTGAACTGGTTACTCCTCTCTGCAAACCTCCATGAGTCAGTACAACACAAAAACCTGCAGCTCCCGTGCACGTGGCTATACTGTTATGTGTATATTGTCTAATTAAGTCCTGCAATACTTAACTTCAGCTGCAGACCTTTTATCATCATGTTTATATTTTTTCATAAATCAATGCTCTCTGATTTTGTCTTTATAAAGGACTATTATGCTGCAGATACTGTTGTCCACTTAATGTCCTAATTTTCTCTGTCGTGTTTTGTACTCAACGGCACAATGGTACAATTCTGAAACCAGGTGAAGGGCTTATTTGAGCACAGAAAGAATTGTTTTATGATTTGGTTCTGAGAAGGACAAGTCTAGTCCCTCATGCGCGTACGTACACACTGAGCAAGTGCGGTGTGTTCAAGAACGTGTTAAACCAACGTGTGTTCTCCCAATTCTTCTTATATATGGGCGTATGGTTAGGGCCCCCTCCGTGTCACTTTTTTTGGTGTCCCCAACTTGTCGTTTTTTGACATGCTGGCTCTTCCCATTAAATCAGGGGTCCCAAACTTCCGGGCCGCGAACCAGTTCTGGTCAGAGGGCCGCTTGGTACTGGGCCACAAAGAGGGAAAAAGAAACGCATACACTAATCAGGGGTCCTCAAGTCTCGGGACGCGGACCGGTATTGGGAGTGGACCAGACCAATACCCTAACCCGGTACCGGTTTTGCTTCTGGTACTGCCTCCAGTACTGCATCCCAAGGGTTGGAGACCCAACAGCCAGCATGTCAAAAAACAATGAGCTGGGGATACCTAAAACATCAAAAGGTGGCGTGAAGGGGGCCTGAACCACACGTCCATATATGACGAGTTGGAAGCAAAAATGTGTAGGTTAAACAGGCTTTCTGGATCTGTTCATACTGGACTGTCGCTGGTATGTTCTGACATTTGGAAGAGACTTGGTACCAAATGTCAAATTGATACAAATCGGGTGAATCATGCTTCAGGCTTTTTCTTTCACAACTCTAGTCTGTGGAGAGAAAATAGACTCCCCCTAATTTGTGCATGCTTAATTCTTGATTTGTAACTCATACAATCCAAAGTTACGCACAAATCAATAATTACACATGGACACATTTGGGTGAGTCTATTTTCTCTCCATACTTTTCCAATACATGAAAGACATGGTGCCATATAAATCTGTCTGTTCACAAATTGCAATTATTAATTTCTCTTTCATGATCAATTTTCAAACAGTTGGTATTTCTATGTTTGGAAAAAGGCTCTACCAATACCAAATCCGAGTCCCTGACTGGTCAAAGTTCAACTGGTTTAACTTTTGTTGCACGTTCGGTGGTGGTGCGTTTTGTACATAGAGCAAAAAAATGGACTTAAAATCATGTGTAGTGACGTGAGAATGCAAGAGCTTTGAACGTGGAAGCCCAAAACGCACGTCTGTGAGTGATATGCATATACCAGAGGTGACCAGATCCAGGCCTCGAGGGCCAGCCTCCTGCTGTTTTTCCAGAAACCCTGCCTTATCTGCTGCTGTTTACCTGGATCAGGTGTGTTTAGCCAATAAGGAGCTTCAATGGCAGGTTGGTTGGAAAACACCGGGTCTGAACCAAAGATTGACCAAAATTTCACAATTATAGCATTAAATATTGCATGAAACAACATCTGAGCAGAGTTGGAGCACAAAAAAAACTGGCTTGTACTAGTCCTTGGACAATCATACTTAAAGAGTGACGCACAAAACATCTTTTCTGTCCCTGAAAAGTCCATTTGCATTCTTGTTAAAGTAAACTGTAGACGAGTCTGCTGCTCCTCAACCCAGTTGATTGCTTTGCAGCTCTCCACCAGAATTTTTGGCCTCGGAGTTGGTGATGTGAGCATTGCTTTTACCTACTACACCATGAAAACCAATTTAATAAAGCTCCAGCTTCAGGGTCTCTGTAATTACAGCAGTGCCCTTGGAAGTCAATAGATGGCGTCCCATTAACCTATTCTTAAACATTTATTTTGTTCCAATATGGAATATTCAGCGGGGATTCCAAGTATAGTCAGATAATCCTTTTAGAGATGGCGTCCCATCACAGTGCCAGCTGTGAGGAGGCAGTTTGAACTGTTTGGACAGAAGGCGTCAACATGATGTTAAAGTTTGCTCAGGATTTAAGATGAAAGTTTGCTAAAGAGCAACTACTGCAAACTCAGGTTCCTGGGTTACTTCAGAAAATAAGTCAAGCTTCACAGCTTTTTCAGAGCTGTGAACAAATGTGCCGTTATGAAATCACCACATCATAAAGAGGGAACACTTTTCACTCCTGGATAGGCTTTGAACGTGTTCAAAAAGTACAAAAATAAGTAAAGATGGAGGATTTGTCTGAAAATTCAAGTGATTGGAATCTCTCCATTTTAAGGAGAAGCAGCTGATCTGAGCTCTGCTTTGTTTTTTAAGTAATTTCTGGCCATTATAATTAAAACAATTAAAGTAATTAAAGCAACTTAATCAGCGATCTCCAATAACCTTTCTTTATTCATGAGGACTTTAATGGATGTGGAGACCTTGTTTGTGCCTTTTTCCTCCAATCATCCAAACCATCAGTTTCTTCACAGCACCTAATCACTGCTGCACATTTCTCTCTGAAAAGATGCTAATGAAAGTCGATTAGCTCTGCTCCATCAGAGCTAATGAACTCTCTCTGCTTGACTGTCACCAGGGGAAGAGTCTTTGACAATATTTGTGGACAAACGGAAGCTCAGCCTGGAGTCGTCGTCCACGGGGGACGAAGGCAGCAACAGGATCACCAACGCCACCGGCGCCGTGTCTCTGGAAGCTCTTCATCAGCTGGCCGCCTCGTATTTTGCCGACAGAGAGGGCACCCTGCGCAGACTGCACCACCTTCAGATTGCATCCACCGCCGTACGGGTATGTGAGAGTGAAAACACAGCAGAGATGTGGATACATGCTCGTTGCCTGAGGGCATCAGGGTCTCTCTCCTGCCCTGAGGTTTGTTAGTACAGCAGTTACACATGGGAATGGCATGATGGGGGGAAAAAAAGGATGCACAGCTTTCTTTTTTCGGTGTATTGCTAAAATTTACACATCATAAATGAATGAATTATTCTGATTTGTTAATTATTTCAGATAGGTTTTACCAAATCAGAGATAAAGTCAAGCATTTTGTTGACCCATGAAATCATTTTCGATATAAATTATGCTGAAACCAAGGCCTCAGCTATTTTTTTTTTAAAAGGTTTTACATCGATTCATGTTTTCTTGGAAAAATTTGACATACAAGCTTGTAAACTTTATTAAAAACTAGACAAAAGTTTAATTACATAAAGATGTAATGTTGGAGCAGTGACCCATTGTTTGGGGTCTTAATAAAGCCTGTCTTTCAGCTTTTTTACTGCAGTTGTTTTGGCCA
>NC_050528.1:23907673-23934264 GCF_002922805.2 Oryzias melastigma
TTTGGGGTCTTAATAAACCTGTCTTTCAGCATATTGGCTGCAGTTGTTTTGGCCAGCTATGATGTAACCAAACCACGATTGCTCTCAAAATAGGAAAAACAGTGATTTTGCAGTTATTGGAGCATGTCCATTATAGTCATCACAGAGCTGAAAATTTGACAGCTATCTGTCAAATAACACAACACAATGTGGAAGAAATTTTGACTCCAAAAAAAATGTTCCCTCCAGTACCGACGCATTCTCACTCCCAACTCGTCATATATGGATGTATGGTTTGGGCCCGATACAGTGGATTTTTGCATCCAATAGATGTTCTACTTGAGCAAATAAAGCTTAAAGAAGCACTTCAATGGATCCATTGAATGAAAGGCTTTGGTGCTTCATGAAGCTTCATCAGCCCATCTTTACCCAAAATGCAGTAAACTTGACTTGCAAAAACGTATACTCCTAATAAATAAATTTGAACACGACAAAACCCAGGAAGAAATAAACAGATGATAAAGCAGATTACCTGATAATGAAGACCTGAAAACCAGAGACTTAAACACCCTGAGAGTAATAAATAGAGAGGAAAAAAGCTGTGGATGATCATTAACTTTTCCCTAGTGTGACTGACAGGGAGACAACTAAGAACACAATCAAAACCAGGAAACATAACTGGGGTGGAGATGTGGCTCTGTTCTGGGATGTCCCCAAAAATCTGTGACTGGCGGGTGAGAGGAGGACACAGTAGACCTGAAATGCACCATGGACAATCCTCCAGGAGACCATACGGGTACACTGAGGACTTTAACACCTCACTGCATGAAGGATCACTTTCGCAGATCTCTCCTTCCATCAGCTATTAAACTCTAAAACATCTCTTAGACCCTGGACACCTCATTGAGCTATTTATTGTATTTTTTTAGCTGTATTTATTATGTATTGTTCTTTATTGTCTTGGTTTTTGGAGCTATGGTAACAAATCAGTTTCCCTGCTGTGGGATCAATTAAAGTAATCTACCTGATAAGATGAAATCCAGGAGCTCAATCATCACACAAAAGGTCCGTGGACAGACACAAAAAAGGACCAAAACAGCAGTAAAAAGCCATCCAGGAGCACAGAATATTATTGTAACCCACTAGTTGCCCCGAAAAAAAAAAAAGATCAATTCAAAATCCACTGGGGGGAAAAAAAGAATGACAAAAAAGGGCTGAGGCGAAAACAAAAGCTGCGATTGACTCAGTCAAATTCTTCCCTTTCACCTATTTGGCTAATTGACAAACACAAGTAAAAATCCACAAAGTAGAGTGCCAAATGTGTAGTACCAATCTAAAATGACAAAACACACAACAAAACTTATTGCGTTAGAGGCCATTTCCCTTACATACCTTGCACCTGTGGTCACCTCACACCCCTCTTTCCTACTGACCTACTTACCACTTCCCAAAAACTGTAAAAAGGCACAGATGAGCTGCTCCTACACACCTGTGCCAGGTGAGATAAGTAGGTCACAGGAAGCAGTTCAGGCAGCTATTAAATGTGACCTAATGAAGGTGTTCAATGGCAGTGGCAGTCTGTCAGTTTGAACTGAGCCTGGAGGACAATTCTAGTGTGACAATAGCCTTAGTCACTTCTTTGCTAAATGTAAAACCTTTTTCTTTATTTCTTCAGACTATGAGATGGAATATGCAAAAACAGCATTTACATACCAATGTCCTGATCTTCATCTGAATAAGCTCCCATCAAAAAAAACACTATTGTTAAGGCGCTTTCTTATGAGAGAAGAGACATTTTCATCCGCTTTAACTTATGTATCCCATGACTGGTTTAAGATTGTTTAGCATGAAAAGAACCTTTCATGGTAAAAAAAAAAAAAGGTACAGAAGTATTTTCTAAGACTCTTTCTGTGTTTTTTTTTATATACTCTAGCGCTCAAGTACCACCATCCTGGTCTTTTAGGTATCCCTGTCCCACCCATTACTGGCCACTTGCACAAGGTGTCCTTTACCAGTTTGCAATAAGAAGGGGGCAGGAACACATCATTATCATGCACTACAATCCATATTTTCAACGCATTCTCACTCCGAAATCGTCATATATGGACGTATGGTTTAGGCCCCATCCATGTCACTTTTTGACGTTTTGTGTGTCCCCAACTCGTCCTTTTGTTTGACATGATGGGTGTTCCCATGAAATCAGGGGTCCTCACCCTCTGGGCTGCAAACCGGTACCCGGGGCCGCTTGATATCGAGGCAAAGATGGAAAAAATGTAAAAGCTATATCAGAAGTCCCCAACCCTTAGGACGCGGACCAGTACTGGTACCAAGCGGACTGGACCCTTACCCCAACCCAGCACTGGGACCCTAACCCAGTACCTGTTCCGCATCCGCTACCACATCCAGTACCACATCCCGGACCGCGTGCCGAGGGTTGGGGACCCGTGATTTTATGGGAACAGCCAGCACGTCAAAAAAAACGATCAATTGGGGACACCCAAAATGTCAAAAAGTGAAGTGGAGGGGCCCCAAACCATACGTCCATGTAAAGTATGACAAGTTGGGAGTGATAATGCGTAGATATTTTTGACCTCTGTAAACAGTAGTGGTGAACTTACCAGTTACTAAAAATGTGTCTGTCAGTGGGGTTGCACGGTGGCGCTCTCCACTGACAGAGAGTTCACAGTTCAAAAACATGCTTCAGGGTCCCTAGGTGTGTATGTGTGACATATCAAACAACAAGAGTTGTTGACAACCCCGTGACCCCAATAGGGACATAGTGGGTTAAGAAAATGGATGTTTGTCAGTTTTAACAAAAAATACAACGGACATGAAAGTAGGAATGTGACTATGATGCACAATGCAACACAAACACTTCATAATAGCCGTCAAGGAGCGGCAGAATCAGAAAATGTTCTAATTTGTGTGCCGAGAGCTGTAGAGGCAGATGTGAAGCCATCTGTCTGACAGCAAATGCTGTGCTATAATTTTGTTTTTTTTTCTTGCTGCAACAGGACAATGAGATGAAGCACAGCAGTAAATCTTCACTAGAATGGCTGTTGCAATGGCTGGCTCAAAGACAAATGACTTTTCCATAGATGTCTTGTTTTTGTTGCATTACCTCATTATTCTGACCGGCGTTGTACATAATTTGCATTTTAAACGTGCAATTTTCATAACATTACTGTCGTGTAATAAATGTCTTTACCGAGATACCATTGAAAAACAAAAAAAAAGTAACATTTTACAGCAACAAGTTCAATCCTAATCTATTAAGCATTTTAATACAATTAACATAAGAATAAAAAAAAATGTTTCCTGGGGCTTACTTAAAACAATCTTTCCAATAATATGCAAAGTCTTAACTTGCCGGAGTTAAAAAGAGTTCCAAAAAAATAGTTTTTAATCCTATAAACTGAGGCAAAGATTAGTCGGGTTGTTAAGTGTCTTCATTTCCTAAAGTCTTTGCTGCGGCTTCATAAGCACCCCACAGGTCTTGCCTAAAGACACTGTATTTGAAATCCCTTTACCTGCTTTCTTCTTGAAAATCGCGACTGTTCTGGCTGCTGGATGTTTGTGTTTATTTATTCTCTTAAGAAAATCATCATTTGGAATTAAGATGAGCTGACAGAATACTTAAATATCCAACAACCTGGATTTTACCAAGAAAAGGAATAGGGCACTAAAAGGTACTAAGGCCTGAGCTTATTGGTTGTACAGGTAGTTACTGTGGCCAAAACTTTGATTGAATGGTAATGAAGAGGGATTTAACCCTATAAGCTGTCACCACTGACACTTAGATAACACACACTTTTTGACATGTACCAAAACTCTTTGACCAGTGACGTGATCAATGTGAATACGCTGATTCTGACGCGAAACAAGTGGCACTGCTTATCTGTTTTGCACTGTTCGTATTGCTTTTCTCCGCGACAGAATCAGCAGATCAGACTGATTGTCTGAGCACTTCACTTATAAAGTGTTGCACATCAGCTGCTTTTTGATTCAGAATCCACTTGAATTAGTTTAACTACGTCAACGGGTGAAAAATAGTCGAAAGACCCACTCCAATCATCTTTTGATCTATTATAAAATCGTCCCCAGTGGTCTTTTATTTATGATTATGCTGTTTTTAGTCAAAAAAAAGAAAATCTGCAGAGCGGCAAAAGCTTATTAGAAATTTGCCTCTGAGTTGTGGGTGGGGCTTCAGGACAGAGAGTCCCACCCCCCTACCTGTTGCTTAGGGTTTGGAGCTGGGAGCTTGTTGCCAACCCACTCCGTGTAATTTCTACGTCACAATGTTTTTTGTTTTTTTTTAACCACATTTTTTCATCTACTCTTTATTGAAAGTGATTTGAATAAAGAAATACTCAAAAATGCAATTTTGAGCTTAATTTTCTTTATAAACGTCCAGCAAAAAAATTGCCAGAACATGTTAAAAACACCAAAAACATGATTTAAATAATTTATTTTAAGCCTAAACGATAAAGTAAAGACATGGAAGAACAAGAATGGTGTCAAGACAGTAGAACCTAACCAAACTGGACCAAGAAGGAGAGTTTTTTTTCCTGAAGTGAGGCATCTCTCAATACTTTTATCTTTGCTACACCATGTCTAATTAATCCTGTAACCCATAACAGTCTAGGTCTTCCATAAAGGTTTATGCGATACCCATGGCAGCTTGTTCCAAGGAGATCTGCAGGGCTATCCTCTTATTTGCCTTCAGTATTTTTTCTAAGTTTGTGGTTTTCTGTATCAGATCCTCTGTCACCATGTCATTTTTTTTTTTTTGTTATACTTAGGCAAAATTTTAACATTACGTCTTCTTTCTTTCTTTTTTTTTGAGTCACTTTTCAGCTATTTATGAAATGATTTGGATTTCTATCATCCTGCCTTCTACTCCTCTGGGTCCTTCAACACACCCCTTCATGATAAAGTGTTTTTCTCACAGAATGTAGGACAGAACAATCGTTCCTGTTTGCTTTTTGGAACCATGACCTGGTGCATTTATAATAAAAGGGAAAGCCCAGTGACCCAGTTACACCAATACATTTTCTAGTGATTCTTCTTATTTATAAACACGCTTGTTGCACAGAAAATGCCTTCTTTTGCAGGTCTCCTGCACAAAGCACATGCACATGTTTTAGACCAACTTGTGTTTTATTTAGCATACATTCAGAGTCTCATCATTTATGATGCTTTTGCAATGTTGCAACAAATTTTTCATCATTCAGAGCCCAGCACGTCCTCTAGACTCTCCATGAGATTGGGGTCTAGACTCAGTGGGTCTTCCATCAGTATAAAGGATTTCTGACTCCCAAGGCTAGTTCATACTTCACAAGATGCGAGACATTCAGTCCTACGCCCACACAGAGGCAGGGAAACAAGAATAATTGTCTTTCTATCCAGGATTTTTCATAATTTATGGTAAGCTCAACAGCAGAGGAGAGGCAAGTCTTTAAGGAGATGATTAAGATTTGTTATTAACATTAGAAATGTATATAATCTGTGACATAAGTGCACAAGTCCATCAAATCCAGCTCAGATCCTGTAATTGAGTGGTTCTCTTTGGTCAGCACACACCTCCCCATATATGAGTTTGACTACAGTAATTTGGCAAGAATGAGTTACAAAAACTACTAATATTCCAAAATAATTAAACCAAAGGCTATCACTGATGAAAGTGAACTGGCTCAGGATTCTCTAGCATCCTCTTAGCGAATGCTGTCAGGGGGAAGAAACCTATGAATAGAAACAAATGTTCATGTTTAAGCTCCAAAATGGCCACAAAATGTTGTCAAACTTTGATCTGACTGGTAAAATAAATAAAAAAATCATATTAATAAACTACCTTTAACACTTTAAAGTATTTGCCTTAACCTTAGTCAAAACCACCCTTATGGGTGGATACAAGCTGTCTGCAGGGGGAACATGGGAAAACATGTACGGGGCCTGCAGGTGACCTGCAAGAAATGTCAAAGTCAGACTGTAAAGCAAAAAAAAGTTCATGCACATTTTTTCTATGGGCGTGCTGCGGGTGACAGGATGTGGCGAAAACGTATATAGAAAACACGAAAGGATTTTTTTGTGTGTTTAGCCTGTTTTACATTGTCTATCTTCATCAGTTATGGGGTAGGAGAGGGTTGTGTGTGGTTCTGGGGGAGGGGTTCTATTTTAATTTTTGTGCTTTTTTAATACTATTTATTTTGTTTGTTTTATATGTAAAGTGCTATATAAATAAAGATTGATTTGATTTGAAGTATGGTACGTTGTATTGATTTTTTTGTTTTGCCTCCATCAGGATGTTGATGGTTTGTAGGAATTATATTCTTGTTGTCTAAAGCCATGAAACAAAATTAAACCTAACAAAATGGCTGACTTCTTGGATAGGATTGTTAGAGTTAGGCGAGACTTGCAGCGTGGAGGGATGGCAGCCTCTCCAAAGGTCTTATGTCCCTTCCTGTTCATAACTTTTTATGGACAGAAGTCAAGAGAGCAATTAGATGGTGGGTTGTTTCCAGCTCAGTGAGCACAGGATTACATCTCGGCTTCATGCAGACAGTGTGGTCCAGTTGGACTCTGGGGAGGTTTGGAGCCAGCATAAGAATGATCACCTTGAAGTCTATTGAGTCGTAAAAGCTAGATTTCCCTCTTAGATTTTATTGACGGAAATCTGTTTGAACTTGAAAAAGTTTGAAGTATTTTGAGGCCTCAACATCTTATGGTATGTGTGTGTTTCTGGTGTGTTGTGGTATATCAATATTTCTGCTTACATCCTTCATGTTCTTACCATCAGAATTACATTGTAAACTTTAGAGGTTGTTAAGAAAGCAGAATAAGTCATTTTAGTTCAGATTTTTAGGTATGTCATTATTTATCCTTTACACATTTCCCAGAAAAGCGGCGATTGTCTTTTCATTGACAGGTAACAGGTGCCTTAATGGACATGTCCCAACATCCATCATGCCTGACCTTGTCATTTCTAAAAAGGTTCTCTGAGGTCACATCTGGCCAAGATGGTGACCTTTTCAGAGCTATAACACTGGCTTCAAATTGTACCAATACACTTCTGTGGCTCTAAGACAGTCTTTAACCCTTGTGCTATCTTTTGGGGTCCAGATGGCCCCACCCTTACACTGAAGTGTTATCCCTCCTATGACAAAAGTGGACAGGATTTCATGTTGGGTTCCAGACGACTCCACTCCCAAGGTTAACATCCCTAGAATAGCACAAGGGATGGATCTCATTGTGGAAATCCTGCTCAACATCTCATTAGTCATCATCAGTGAGTCTTTAGGAGAGCTAGAGAACAGAGTCTACAGAGAAGGGTCACAGCTCAAACTGTTGCCCCAGTTCCACATTACCATTAACATATCTGACAGAGGGTGGCAGAGATAGAGGGTTCAACCTCTGATCGGAAGTTTCAGTTGAGTAAAAAGGTTCAGTTCCTGCCTTTACCACCCATATATCCAAGTGTCCTTGGGAAAGGGACAAAATCCCACATTGCTCATGGTGGTCATAGGTTGTTGCCTATGTTAGGCCACATGGCCACATCACCGTGTGCATGGGTAAATGGGACTGTAAAATGTGAGATGTAACATTTGATTAACTTAATTGATAAGTTGATTCATAATCCTACAATCCAACCAGGTCAATCTGTCTGAGGCAAGTTTTCAATGAATCAGCCTACGTCATGATAAAGTTGTTTCATAATAAAATAATTTGATAAAATTGTTTTTGGAAAATACCATTTGGATTGAGACATGATAGGTTTATTTAAAGTGCCACAGTGGAAAACACACATGTGATGGCTGCAAAAATGATTAAACCATCATTACAGTCCAATATGTGGAAACACTCTGATCTTGGCAAAGACACGTGAGCGGGAAAATGTTCTAATGTTCCCTTTGTATTATTTTGTTTGGAAAAACAACAATTGGGTTGAACTTTATTAAACTAAAATGTGAATGGG
The DNA here is from genome assembly GCF_002922805.2 of Oryzias melastigma. NCBI lineage: Eukaryota > Metazoa > Chordata > Actinopteri > Beloniformes > Adrianichthyidae > Oryzias > Oryzias melastigma. The sequence goes on from NC_050528.1 coordinate 23,915,625, forward strand.
TTTGCCATTAACTCCTGTTTACTTGTTTGTACTACAAATGCAACAATTAGTCGACTAATCGACTATTAAAATAGTTGACGACTTACTTAATAGTCAATTAGTCGTTACTTTATATTATATGGAGTCAGAATGTAATAAAGTGGAACAAAGTTGTGAGTGTTCAGCTAATTTTATATTTTAGTCAGTAAGATCCAAAATTTATCTTTTGTGAAAAACAGTTCCTTGTTTCAGGTGCTGACCTCATTTGATTTAATCTTGTTTTAATACCAGAAACTAATGAAGGACAGAGGCTACATCATTCATTAAACATTTAATAAACTATCATCTTAATTGTCTGTATTTTTAGTTAGTTTAATGCTAATGATGGCTAAGATGTGTGGTTTATATCCACTTTGTGCATGACCTAATTAGTCGATTAAACGAAAAAAATAATCGGTTATTAGTCGACTATAAAAATAATCGTTTGTGGCAGAACCAGTTTTTACACATTTAATTTAGACTTGATTATCTTGTAAGAAATACAAGGAATTTTGAAAACTTCACCTGCACCATTCAGTATCCAGATATTTATCTCTTAGTCACAGTGGTTGAATTTTTTGGCTAAAAATGTCCTGGATTGATTTTAGGTCAGTGAATCGGATCATTCAAAGTGAACCAATATCGATTATGAACCGTATTGGCAACCACAGACTATGATACGAATTGAATCATTGTTAAATTAATTGTTACACCCTTAGTAAAGTGCCTTGGACTTTCAAAGAAGTTCGAAAAGCGCTGTATAAGTATACACAATTTATCATTAGCAAGTAGATAGCTTTCCCTTTGATGTGGTTGAACTCTCAAAAACTTCACCATACATGGGATTACTCCAGTCATGGGTTATATTTCTAAATAAGTTCCCTATTCTTAGTTTCTAAGGGCTTGTACTATCAAGCTCAGAATAAACAGTTTTTTGGGGCAGAAAAACATGCTCAGCATCACTTCTTGCGAACCGCTTACTCTGTAGCGAGCTTTAAATAGGAGAGTGAAGAGGCAGACTGAAGCAGCAGTTGTGCGTCCTGTAATAAAAACACCAATCATCCATTTTATCATCTGTAGTGGGTATTAGAGTGTGTGCATTAATCAGCCTGAGGGGGGAAACGTGGATGCTAAAGTGAGTGGCCACTGATGAAGACAAGTGCGCCCCTCTAAAATGAGAATGTGTTAGCCTGGTTATGTATCAGTTTTATGGATTAAAGATATCAATCCATTAATTTCCTGCCTGAGGGACTTCTATTCATTTGCCACTTTGCAGCGGCTGCAGAGTTCAGTCAGATTGATGATCGGTTGGAATGAGAGCCGGAGAGCCAGATGAACGCCACATTTTATGAGGGATGTAAAGCAGCACCTGCAATACTTGGACATTCATTAAAATCGCATATGGTAGCTACTCAGGATTCACGAAGACCTCGGAAGGATCCCGAGCAAAAATCTATGCTAATAAAAAAAACTATGTGTTCATGAATTCCAATTTGAGGAATAATTCATGTTTAGGAATAAATTTATCCCGGCAACAAAATCAGCGGAAAGTTTGCTGTGAAGTTTTCACTCTGAAAAAGTGATCCTGTCTGAGAAGGAAACAGTTCTATCTCAATACCAATTTGCAGCTATTTAGAATATTGCACACAACATTTTTCTGGCAAGTTATTATGGGAAAAAAAGGAGTAAAAAAATGTCTTCTCTCATTGCGCTTTCAGGTGACCGAGATGAGAACCGGGCCTCTTGGGTGCAGCAACTATGACAATCTGGACACAGTCAGCTCCGTTTTGGTTCACAGTCCAGAAAACAAAGTCCAGCTCCAAGGTAAATTTGTTTTCTTGCGTGCAGAGCAAAGATGAAAGTCATTACTGTTTTTCTTGTGCACACACGGTGCCGGTGGGGTGCTAACGCCGATAAACTGAGCTAAAGAAAACAGCTTTGTTGCTTTTTAACATAAAAGCTTTATTCCGACTGAAATCCGTTGGGGAATTTTAAAGATAATCAGAGCTAATCAATACGTTGCCAATTCAAACTGAGGGGTACAAAAAAAGAGAAGTCTGCGACAAGGCAAACAGACTAGAACATACTTCTGCATTTCAGCCCGATATAGGATTTTTTTTTTACTCGTCAAATGATAGAGACTTGATTTGGGAACAATATTACTGATAAACTCTGCAGCTTTTTTGTCTAAACTTCTTTGTTCAGTTCCACAATACAATGACACCAAAGTATGCATTGTTTGGTTGCAGTGACCGCTCTTGTTTTGTTCTTAGGGACAGAATGCTTGGCCTTCTTTCTTCTTATTACAGTTACACCTAGAATTCAAAACTGGTGCAGCACAAAAAAGTACATTAGGTGTCAAATATATTGTGACTTAGGACATATTATAGGTTGGGAGACTGCTAATGTTGTTACAAAATCTTACAAATATAACAAGATGGGGTTCCACCTAGTCTTTAGCTAAATTGAAGTATCTGGTGGACTTGTCGTAAAAAGACTAAAAACTTTAACATTTGCATGTTGATGATGAAGGCAAATTGAGATTTGTCCTACAGCTGACAGAAGAGGTGAACATCGCCACCTACCGTAATGACTAGGGATGTATAAGATACAGATACGTATCAAAAAATCGATTGAGCCCTGGGAGTAATGGCAGTATTAATAGAAGAGATCATAAGTCACATGGTTTTCTTTACAAGCTTTGGTTCGGAACTGGAAAGTCCACTTGATGGCAGTCAGAATACAGACCAAATGCAAGGTTCAGGACTCAATCTGGACCAAGGGACTTTTCAGTCTGAAAACGCCCTAAAAGTTTTCTCTCTTAAAAAAATATATATATATATTTTTTCCCAGGAGTGTGATGCAGCCAGAGCCAGAACACTTCAATACTAATATGGGAGCACTGTGGCACATCTTTTCATTACTGTGCTCAGGCTTTATTCTTGAATATGAAGATGTTTGGCCCTTTTATCTTGAAAACACTTCCCACTTGAACCACAACTAAGAGGCACACTTAAAAGAGCGGCGTGCTGCACTGATGGTGATTAGCAGAAAGCAGACTTTTCCAACCCTCCTTTTTGCTGTGCCACAATTTGCCACTGTGTACTGCAGATGTAACCTCATCTCATAAAATTACAACTAGTTGATTCAAAATGTTAATTAAAAAGAAAAGCTTGGCACCAAAAAAAAGGCATAAATGTGGTTAAAAAAAAGCATTTACCAAAAACATAAAAGCTTCATTAAAGATAAAAAAATATATATATGCACCCCCAGTTACCATTTTGCTTTTACCTTTAAAAAAAATTGCGTTGCATTTTAATTTATTTTATTTTAAGTGCTGAAATGTGCAAAATAATGGGATCTGTCTATCTTTGCCACAACTAGGAGTCACTATGTGCTAAACTAAAGACAGTGGAGGTAGAATTATCAGCAGTAAAAAATAAAATTATTTCAAGCCGAGCCTAATCTATATTTAATGCCCAATGCAGTTTTTTTTATTTAGTTTTAATTTTAATCTGGAGTCTGATCTTGACAAGATCATTGTCATAAAACGTTGTCACTCATACAGTGCTACCCAGAAATGACTCTGCCTGTTAAATAGTCAATCAAGCTTCAGCGTTAAATTTGAAATATGTCAAAATCAAAGTGGGCGCATAGCATGTTCTCATTAGTATGTAGGACCAACTCAGACAGGCCACCATGCCGGCTAAATTACTGGGCTTCACCCTCAGTGCATCCACAAATAAATGTGATGTGGATGTATGACTTTACATCTAATTACCCCCTCCCACTGCATGAGGCGTTCATCACCTCTAAATACATGCTAATGAAAAACAGTGCAGGGAGTAGGATGGTCCTTGTTTGATTTGTGTTATATGTGTTGAAGTCCCAGCTTACTTCATTTTTTCAGTAGTTTTATTATAACAATTATTCATAACAATTATCACTTACAATTAGGAGTTTAAAAAATATCAATAAGTAACTGTAGTCAGTATGACAGTTAAAACATGTTCTTGAGTCAGAGAAGCAGCTGTTTGAACTCAATCTTAGATAAATCAAAAAGGCTTAATTTCCCTCCCAAATGCAAAGGTTTTGCTTTAAAGGGGAAAGATATTTTTTTTTCCTCTTTCCAACCCCGCCCCTCACTGGCTAACAGGCCTTAAGCTCATTCTTTAACACTAAGGAAGTACATCTTTAATCTTTTCTCAGAGTTTTGATCTCTTGAAAAAAAGATTGGCTGACTCAAGCTGAAGTCTGTCTATTTCTGGTAAGGGTGCTGTATTTTTTAAAGGCATTTTAATTTGCATTCTGTGCATTTGTGTGAGAAATAACAAGTAAACCATGTATTACAATGATTTTCTATTATTTTATACCACAACAACAATATATATCACGATATACCACAATACAGTATATTTTTTGTTATTTTCTTACATACAGTAAATTCACAAAAATGTCATTACTTTTCTCTGACTTTATTTTTTCCAGTGAAAAATAACTGAATTGTTACAAATGCGAAACATTTTTCTAAAGTGCACAAGAGTTTCAAGTTTCTTAGTGGGAAAATACATTGTTTGACAAAATTTAGTAATAAAAATAAACCAATAAAAACAATAGAAATAACACAATAGACACGTTTCTATCACCCACACGATATGTATCGTCATGTTGGCCAGCACTAACTGACAGTTTCTATGAACTGGACAAAACAAGGTGTTGATACCACCTATTGAAAATGCCTTACCTCTGACCCTCACACAATCAGGCCTTCTCCGTCACTTCCTGATACGTTTACCGCCATATTGCAACCTGTTGACAGCAATTAGTCTGAGCGGAACTACTGTTGCCAATCATGAGTGAGCTCCCACTGAGGGGAGAATCTGTCAATCAAACGTCTGAGGTGGGGCCAGCGGACATCGCATGCTCTTACTGAGGCATCTAATTTGTCAGTTTAAAATTTGAATAACTGGGGAAAAAAAATCTTAATAAAAAATTCGGATTAGAAAGAAGATAAAAAGGATGCATCAGAGCAAGAATTCTCACCAATAAAATGACTAAGTTATAACTGTCTGTTTCTCAATGGAAGTCTATGGAATTTTGGCCTCATACAGCTGGGTTGAGCTGTCCATTGATCTACATTCTATGCCTGCCACAAAGCACCAAAATCCATGGTGCCTGTAGTTCCATATGTGGCGGTACCGGTACCAACTTGTCACAGACTTTCAGTACCCGTCCATAGTTAGACCTAAGTAGCTGGCTTATGTCTTATTGAGCTTTGTAGCAACAACCGCAAGGGTAATGAGTCAACATCGACCCCGAGTTGGTTCTGGTGACGGGTTGTTGTTTTGGTGTAGAGCTCTTGAAAGAGGCTCGTGCTGTGCTGCCAACTATTCTGGGATTTCAATGGAACACAAAGTAAGACGCTGAACTACATGTTTACTTACAAATCGTAAATCAAGCATCGTTTTGGCAGCAATTTAAATCGATACAAATAAAAAATCGTGAGATTTCACTGAATTGTTTTTTTCCTCCACCCTTAATTATGTTTGAAGTCTCAGATACGTGAGGATTTCAACAGTACTTTGACACATTTCAGAAATAAGCATTTGACTCTCTGTCTTCCTCTCTGTTGTTTCTGGTCCACCACAGGGCTGCAGGCCATCCTGCCTGGCTACCTTCAGAGCTGCTTCATCCAGGCAGCACTCAACTACATTGGCTGTAAATCTGAGGGTCAGTTTGTTTGCCAGAACAATGACTGCTGGTGTGAGTGCAGCGCGGCCTTCCCACAGTGCAACTGTCCTCTCTCTGAGCTGGACACCCTGGAAAAGAGCCTGCTGCACATAAGAGACTCCTGGAGGCTGATCAACAGGGAGTTTGAAGAATCCGGTGAGTCAGACAATAATTGTTACCCTTTTCAAAAATTTACCCTTTTCAAAACAAATTTGAAAATGTCATATTAAATAGGGCTTTCAAAACGTACAAAAAGAAAAGAATAAAAGGGGATGAGTGACTTTTAAATTCTCCCCCAATTTGGACTGCAGGACAGCACAATTGTGCTGTTAAAAAGCAGATTAATTAGGCTAAACTTGACTTCGTGAACTTAAGCTTTTTCATTTCTCTGAAAGCACTCAAGGATTACACACTCACACTCTTTATTATAAATGTTTACACTTAAAACTTAAAGTAATTCCAGGCTTTAGTACTAGAGGTCTGATGGTTTAAATGTCTGCAGCCATAACAGCCCAAGCAAACACACGATGCATTTGATTTACTAACATGTTAAACATGCAAAGATATATGTGCAAATGATTCATTTCCTTTTCCTCTGAAAAGCATGGACATTTCAGACAAAACACACAGAAGCTTGGAGAAGTAGTTGCAAATAGATAATAATACCAGTCAAACAGGATGTTTTGTAGCTTGAGCACATGGTAAAGGCAGGTGTTTACTGGCATAACTTTAGGTACAAAGGATGCATTTATTTTAAATCTCATTACATTGTGACATTTAATAACAATAAAGGCTTACTATAGTTGTGGAGCAGGAGATGCAGGCAACAGAAGACGGGACAAAGAGAACACTTCCTTAAATACTTTCGTAACGCTAGAGCCAAACATTTTTTATGTGTGCTATATTGCCTTAGTTGCTCAAGAAACACTTATGAATTACATATATCTATTTGTAATTCAGCATTTAGAATAGTAAATAACGTGATTAGTTGCTTTAGTGGGAAGCTACAACTTTTTTGTAACATTTTACAATATTTGTATTAGTAAAAGTTGTACCTCTGTAATTCTGTATTCAATCAAAGAGGCATGAATTTCCAGAAAACATGTTTCCATCTGCCCACAGTCCACTCCGCCCCCAGTGACATATAGCATTGCCGTTTTTTGCTCTTGTATTAATGCCAGATGACATTTAGCACTAGTTCAGATTTAGAATCCGTGCAGACTTTTTAATTGAAATAAACTTGCGTGACTTTTCACAGTCTTTCACTTTGACCAAGCTGAAGTTGTTGTGAAATGCCTCCATTTTTCACTGTAGGCTTTCCTACAGGGATGGAATTTCACAAACATCTCATTATAAAGGTGGTATCGTGTCACATAAGCACAAGCTCTCAGAATAGAAAGGTTCTGGTTGTGAAAACAGTTGTAGGGAATCTAAACTCTCTTGGGATTATAATAGGCCAATTTCTGGACATATTTTGGGGAAATTTTCTGTAAAAATAAAAAAAAAAATCTGCATGTCAAAACATGTATATTTGACTTAATGATAAGTCTGAATGGAGGATAAGGTCACATATGAGTGAATCTTGTTCAGTCTAGAAACACCTTGTGGAAGAGTCACAATGGGCTCATCCAGTACATATCCACCAACGTTTTCTTTGTCAACACTCCCAGGGCAATCAAAACACTCCGAAACTTCAGAAAGAAGTTGTCTATACGTAGTTCATAGTGCACTAAATCTCTGCAACAGTCCACTTGCAATAACATTTTCCATCCATAAGTAACAACAGCAGACCATTAAGACCAATCTTGCACAAAGCATTCCCAGTTGTACAGTCCAGGTCAGGGTGGCCCCAGGGATGCATTCTTCTTTTTTGCATTCATTACTTTTCTTCTTCCACACTTTTACAAACATTTTCACACAATTACAAGAGCTAGCAGCAACATAAAGGCTGGTCTGATTCCAGGCTCATTGGAAACAGTCCTGTGATTACCATAAACCATCGTGGAAATAATAGGGAGCTTTAGCTGGTGTTTAGACAACTGCTGACATGGAATGTTAGGGGACATTATAGCACGAATAAAAAAGGTTAACAGATGTTAAAAAAGATTTTTTTTTTAATTCTAAAAGTAACATGATACTTGTAGTTCAAAAGGAGGATTGTTTCCATTTAAGATGTCTGCTCCAAACTATTGGGTTCTTTAGAAATCACAGAAAACATTTTTGACTTGACTTATGCAATAAAAGGATGATGTAAACCTGGATAAAAATAAAAGAGAAGTCTTGAGGGTTTATGCTTAGTTCTGATTATTGACTGTATACTTGGGGTGGCCGAGACTGGGAAATTGAGTATCAATCCGATACCAAGTAATTGCAGGACAAGTATCGCCAATATCAATACAGATACAGAGACTTTTTTTCTTGAAATGTTTAAAAATAGAATAATTTTGAAAATACCAGTACACAATTTTTGTGTATACACACTGACACATAGTGGTTCTTTACTCAAATTAGGCCTTATTTTTTTTTTGCCCAATCTGGCAACACTACAGATAGATAGATATATGCTGTGCTTGTATGGACACCGTAAGTTAATTTAAGATCTTTAGTGTATGTATAAAAAAAAAAAAAACTGCAACAAAAGTATTGATCTCATCACTCTTGCATCAATACTTCTTCTTGGGATCGATACTATTGATATTCAGATCGATACACCCATCTACTGCATAACAGATCTGGACCAAGTGAGTGTGACGTCACCCATAGAAAATGTCGTACCTACAGCTCCAAATAAATCAAGTTAATTCAATCAACATTTCTTAGCAATATAGATGAAATGTTGGAATCAGACGTCAGTAAGCAGTGATTGGTCCAAGTCTGGCTGAGTCAACATTTCTATGGCAACCCATGTCGCCAAATTAGGAGTGAGCTTGTTGGAAGGCCACACCCCCACAACTTGAAAGTGGGCTACGCTATATCTGCCAATCCAATGGTTGGAACGTTTTACGCAAGACCACTCACTTTTACTGAGGCCTCTGATTGGCCAGTTGATAATTTCAATACCTTGCATTGCAAAAGAATGAATAAATAAATAATCAAAAAAAATGTCCAAGATTATGTTACAAACTGGAAGCAGAGGGATAACATAGCTGTTTATAGAAGTCTATGGGATTTTGGCTCCTTGAAACCAGCGGGTAGAGCTGGGCAATACATGGGTATCGGTCCAATACTGATCTGATACTGGTCAATATTGCCGATATCAATACCAATATTGATATTTTTCGTAAATGTTGTAAGTGTGACAGGAACCTGAAAATCTAATTTGTTTCTAATCACTACAAATGTTTTTTGAACATTTCTCTTTTTTTTAATTACTTGATAAATATAAAAAAAGAATTAGGAAAATATTTTCAATTAAATGGAATAGTTTATTAAGAAAAGCTTCAGACAAAAGTGGAAATATCGATATCTGCGGTCTGGTGTCGATCCAATTCCAACTTGAGACTGATAATATCGATATTTTGGATTGGTACTTCCCGTTTGAAAAACAAGGGAGAGCAGTCAATAAGTCAAGTTTGTATACAGTCTTGAGCTGCGTTTCCATTAACAATGAAGTTGCGTAAATTGGATTTGCGATAATAATTTGCTTAATGGAAGAAAAACTGTTTCGAAAAAACTGCCATTTATCAAGGATATTGGAGGAGGTGGTTTTGGGGGCGTATCAAAATGGACATACTGTATTTTGCAAAACTGCAACAGAAACTCTTTTTTCAAAATAAATGCACTTTGCATAAAATATGCGAAAACCTAATAGCAAGCGCAAATCCTGTTGCTCTTTTTTTTACTAATAGGGTTAAGAGTGTTTAACAGGCAAATAGTTAGCATTTCTCATTCTGTGCATTTACCATTGAAGCAATATGGGCGTTTTTGGCGCATTTCTGCCAAAAAACTTGAAAGAATAGATGTAAACAAATGCATTTAGCACACCTAATGGGATTAATCAAATGTGAAACATAATTGCAGGTGTTGTTTTTCCATCTATTTATCAAAAAAAACAAAAAAAAACTAAACAAACAAATCTAAACAATGGACTGACCCAACTAATGGCATCATCTTTGATGTCAACAGACAAAAACTAGCTAATGGAAGTAAAAAGCACATAAACTGTACAGCAGACATTTAGGTGTTACTAAATGTGAATGGATTTTATAATTCAAAAGAAGATGCTAAAGAGATTCATGTCAGAATAAGCCCATTCACTGCAAGGGAAGCAAGGTGCATTGTGGGAGTTACCGTTTTTTTGTTGTTTTATTCCACCTTTTGAGTGTTTTTGATCATTTTTAACTAAATAAATGTGTTTTTTTAGTAGACTACATATGCCAAAGTTAAAGTTAAAGCTTTGAAAATATTACTTGTGCAGTTTTTAGCCTAGTAGGGCATCATTAGCTCTGCTTCCAAAGACCAGCTTTTTGTTTGTTTACCATATTTATTTTTGTGACTTCAAAAAAAACTCTGATTTGGTTTTTTTTTTCTCTTATGCTTTCAAAATTTCAGGGCATGAAACTTTTTTTGTTGGTGAAAGAAAACTAAAAAACACCACATGAGCCACTTCTTGGCCAAATCCTACAGGCGCCATTAAGAAGTTGTCCTCCCAAGAATAGAGGCAGTTATTAAGGTCTACTCAGCTTTACAGAAAGAAATGTCAAAAGCAAAATGTTTTTTCTGAGATTGACACGGGCGGTAGATGTAACCACGGCAACATATTGCTTTTGCATTATTATTGATGGAAACTGCAATTTAGATTTCAGTTTCTGCTTTACACAAGCGTAGGTCTGCAGCACGTATATGTTCTGTTCAGTTTGTTCCCTGGTATGATCAGAATGTTTTCAACCTGAGATCACATTTACAGCTAATATTTGAGCTTTTTAGTTGCTTGATTTCCAGTGCCAGCAATTAGAGGAGTTCATTTTAATCTGAAGTTACCCCAGAGCTTGTAGACATAACCTCTCCAATGTTTTTCTTCTTCCCAACAGAGGAGTTCCAAAGCTTTGTAGGGAAGCTGCCGACTCATTACGCTGTGAACACCTCAGTGGTGGAACACCTGTGGAGGATGGATGCCGGGCTCCTCCAGCGCTACCGGCAGCTGGAGAGCAGCGGCAACCAGCTTTTCTCCAAAGCTCATCGCACAACTAACAAGCTCTTCAGCCTGAGCAGGAGATGCAGGAAGCAGCCTAAAATCACGCTGCCAAGTCCCAGGTAAGACAAGAGATGAGAGGTAGCTGGAGGGGGGGGATTTAAACTGCTATGTTAATCCATCTGCTCTCTGAAACTTTTTTTTAATTATGACAGTGATTTATGTGCTAACCACAGAGAGAAAAGGACCAGAGCGAGGCAGGTCTTATTAGAAGGCACTTGATGGAAGGTAGTCATGGAGGGAAAACTGCTGAGTGGAGAAAAGCTGCTTCTCTGTTCCAGCCAGTGAACAACAAAGTGGTCAAAAAAAAAAAAGAGGAGGCCGTACTATCTCTACTTTGAGTTACTATCAGTCTGCGGCCATTAAATGACCATCTCATGTTTTATTCTTTACAGAGTAGTAATCTCAATATGTGTAGCCTAGTAAAAGCAGAGAAACTATAGGATGAGGAATTCTGAATGTGAATTATTTATGTAGATTTGCATGAAGTGTAGTAGTCTGAGGCAGACCATGGGTGGGAGCAATGTTACAACAGCTGCTTGTTAGCAGTATTAGCCACAACAAATCCTAATGTTCCATTGAAAGTTAGCACGATTCAACCATTGTAACATTTTTTGTAGATCCATTCTGTTGAAAATATTGTTTTTAATATGTTCTTGTGGCATTTTTATAATGATTAAGGACATATATGAAGAAAATTAAGCTTAAAATTGCATTTCACAGTATTTCTTTATTTAAATCGCTGTGAATCAGAAGCAGACGAAAGAATGCATTTAGATAAAGCTTGATGTTGTGATGTAAAAGCTACAACGGTAAGCCACAAACTGCCTGCTCCGCTCCCTTCTGATGCATTGATTTGTAGACCACTAGATCTATCTACGTCCATTTGTGTTAATAATGTGCTAATGTTAGGCTGGGGATGTGAGGGGCTGTAAGCTAGTGGGGCAGCATGTTAACAGGTGGATGATGGGAAGCGGAGGCAGGCTTACCCTGTGCCAACAGTCCCGGCTACAACTCAGAGGCAAATTTCTGATAAACTCCTGCCGCTCTGCAAAAACTATGTCCTTGATTTTGGCTAAAAACAGCGTAACCATATTTAAAAGACCACTGGGAACACTTTTACAATAACTCAAAATATGATAAGAATGGGACTTTAATCTTTAGGTTAATTCCAGCTAGTTGTGATTGTATGGATAATTCAGTTTGGATCTGGATCTACATGATCAGGTCTGACTAATGGACTTATAATGTATGAGGTCCGCTAGCAAGCTAGCATAGCTCTAAGGCTCAATCCGAACTCTTCCCCTACCCCTATGGCTTCTCCCTACCCCTACGTTTAGCCCTCCAAATATAGAGTTATGGAAAAATATTGTCTTCAAATTTAGACGTTAATCCCACTCGATGAAGTCATCTATAGTCGCCATTTAGCTACGTTAGCCCAGAGCTGCTAGCACTCTGAAATACATAACAACAATGATTTTATAAATTTAAAAAGGTCATGTTAAAAAAACTCATTACTTACATTTAAATGTAACTTGTGTGCTTCAGAGCACACCGACGTGAAGAAAAGCACGTCTCCTCTGCTGCTGAATACCCTTGTGGTGGGGGGCTTTTCTTCCCTCTGCTGCGAGGAATAGTCTTAAAAAATAAACTAATTCAGGCAACTCTATTCCCTCCAAATGCCCCTAAAATTAGGGGTAGAGAAATAATTTGCATTTGGCCTAATGTTGTGTCCGAATTTCTTCACAACTCACTATACCGTACTGTATAGGGCATTCAGCACTTTGTAGTGCTGTTCGAATCTACAAGTCCAAAATTTAGGGCCTAGAAATCTCCCAGAAGTCTTTGCAAAAACAAGTGTGGATCAATACTCACTAGATTAGCAAATGTAGACCACGATGCATAGCGTTTGAGCGATATATGAAAAAAAAGTTCCATTAAAGTTTTCAACGTTAGAACACAATGGATAAAATGTTCATATTTAGTAGGTTTTTACTACAAGAAATGTCATATTTGCCGTTAAAAAAAAATAAATAAAAAGTAGTGATCATGGTGTCTGAACTGCATTCAAATCCAAGGCAGTTTTAGGGAGTAGGGAGGGAATTTGAACATAGACAAATCTTTCCAGACTAACTGACTTTTAAAGTAAGTCTTAAGAAGAAGACATGAAATCGTATCTCAACATTTGGTTACAATGACTATTCAAAAAATTTATCTTCATTATAGACAATTTGTCCTTGTAATAATAATATAAAACTGCCCATTGAAAAAGTGAGACCAAACTTCCAAAATGTTTTCTTTGTGAAATGAAATATATTTTGATTGTTTCTGTAAAATTACTGGATCCAAAATTATCACTGCTACTCCACCACGTAATTCACATTTTTTGTTGTTTTTTAACAACACTCTAAATAAAGGTTATATGGTTGGTTTACTTCCTAATGCAAACTTTTTTTAATCAATGCTTCTATAAATATATAAATAGTGTGAATTGTTTAAGAAAATAAGCTTCATGTTCATAAATGTGATTACTAATAAAATCTCATGGTCTCTCCCTTAGGCTGGTGCATTTCTGGGTGAGTTACGCCCTTTCCATGTTGTACTGCAGTGAGAACAAGCAAGTCGGTGTCTACAGTGAAAGGAGCCGCAGCTGTTCGTGCCCCCTCAATCGCCCGCCATGTCAGGGCCTCATCCCCTGCTCAGTGGGTGACGGTCCCCACTGCTCCTCCTGTTCCCCAGACAACCGGACACGATGCTCCAGCTGCAACCCGGGCTTCACCCTGACCCAGGGAGCATGCCGGCCGGCCGTACCTGACCCGACAGACCCTTACCTGAGCATGGAGAGCGACAGAGACCTCCAGGATCTCGAGCTGCGTTACCTGCTGCAGCGGCGGGATCCACGGATCACCCTGCACGGTGTGTTTGTAAGCAATGATGTACGCATCAACACTTGGTTTGATCCTTCCTGGAGGAAAAGAATGCTGCTCACCCTCAAAAGCAACCGGGTCAAGTCAAACCGTGTGCATGTGCTCCTGGGACTGACGCTCCAGTTCTGCCTAACCAGAAACAGCACTTTAGAGCCCACGTTCTCTCTGTTTGTCAATCCTTTCGGGGGCAGTCACTCTGAGAGCTGGACCATGCCTATAGGTCAGCATGGATATCCCGATTGGGAGCGCACGAAGCTGGATATCCCGCTGGACTGCTACAACTGGACGTTAACTCTTGGAAACCGATGGAAAAGCTTCTTTGAGACGGTCCACTTCTACCTGAGGAGTCACGTCAGGGATTACGGCTTTGTGGCAGGAGGAGGCAAGAACACGACGCTGTTTGACGAGGACATGGAACCAACCAACAACATTGGTTACATGAAGGTGAACAGCATGCAGCTGTTTGGGTACAGCGTGCACTTCGACCCCGAAGCCATCCAGGACCTGATTCTGCAGCTCGATTACCCATACACTCAGGGATCACAGGACTCTGCCCTGCTGCAGCTGGTGGAGCTGCGCTACAGGATCAACCGTCTCTCGCCTCCGGGGGCCCCGCACGTGGATCTGTTTTCCTGTCTGCTCCGCCACAGACTCAAACTGTCCAGTGCAGATGTGACCAGGATACTCACTGCCCTGCAAGCTTTCAGTGCCAGACAACCAAACCACACAGAATACGAGGCGAATAAACTGTGTGCCTAATGGCCACAAATTGATGTCTTGTACTGCTTCTGTGTTGACAGAGACGGGCTTTTTTATAGTCAGCTGGATCATACCGTGTCAAGTGTGTGGTATGTGCTTTCAGACTGTGTTGTACATACACAATGTGCAATTAAATTTGATGTTCCTGTTTTCTATTTGAGTGTATTTTTCTATAGTTCACAGAAAAAAAAAATCTGTCTTAGAAAAACATTTTAAAAACCCCATAAATTGAGGATAATAATAAAAAAAATTTCCTCATAGCAGCTGCAAATATGTACGTCAATGTTTACATAGCTGTTGTACTTCTCAGTGTGTTCTGCAGCTTTATTTAAAAATGAAAAAAATCTGAGAACATGATAAATCGTTGATTTTCAGACCCTCTAAGATCATTTTCTTTCAGTGCGTTGTCAAGGATAGATTTGTGTTCGATGGAATATGAAATTTTGTGCCTATAGATTTTTTCTTCTTGCTGACTGCCTGCCTTGAACTACGAAAGCATCTAAAGCTACGTTCACACCATCCCTCAGCAACACACCTCTATGTGACCACTTCCAATGAAAAGTCTACCTAAATGTGCGTTTCAGGCTTCTGCGTTCACAACTCTCACGCTCACATGCTGCTATGTATGTTTTAATGACTGTTTTCAGGCATTGAATGCACATAAAAAGTAGGTGGAACTTTGACCAATCAGGGACTCAGATTTGGTAATGACTTGTGTATCATTTTTTTATTGGTTGTATGGCACTAGATCTTTCAAATGTCAGAATAGAGCTGTGAAATTAATGCTATTGTACTACTTTGACATTTAATCCCAATGGACTAAGACCATTTTTCTTACCACATTGGCAGATTTTTTTTTACTTTTTTAATAAATTTTTGATTAATTTATAATGCTACATTCACACCAGACATGTGGTACACGTTCTTGAACGCACATTAAGCATTTGGTATTCAAACTTGTCCACCTCCAACAGATCGAAGAGGTTTAGTGCGAAATGGGAAAATCTGCTCCAGGCTTTTTCTTTGACATCTCTGTTCCTATACATGAAAGTCTTGGTATAATACACTGCAAAAACGGTCTTTCCAGAAATTTGTAAAATTTTAAAAATCGCAAGCAAAATATTCTACCGAAAGGATAAAAAGACATGTTCTTACCAATAATTTTTATCTAAAAATGTATAGCCACTAAAACATGTTTATCTAAACTGAAATTAGTTTGATATTGAAAAACTTTCTGGATAAGATTGTTTTTTTTCGTAGAACAAAAGTCTTTTTTTCTTTCTGAAGATTCAGAACCGCATCCATTCGTGACTACCAAATCCAAGTCCCTGATAGGTTAAAGCTCAACTGGTTTGACTTTCTACACGCATTCAGTAGGCGTACATTAGTGCCAGAAACGCAAATTTGCTGCATGGAAGGGATTCTTCTTCTTTTGTGTTTTCAGTATTTACTAGTGCTAGTCCACGTCCTACAATAGGTAGAGGTTTGGAGCGAAAAGTCAAAGTCAAAAAGGTTGCTCCAGGCTGTTTGATTTCATAGCTCTGTTCCTATAAATATCAGTCTTTGTGTCATAATTCTGGCAGAGCAGAGAAAGGCAAATATTAATGTCTGCCTCATGGTCATGTTTACATGTTAAGAAAAGGATGCTACCCACAAGTCACTACCACATCCGAGTACCCCATTGGTCACAATTCCGCGTTGCTGCAAACAAGCTTCAAAAAGTTCAACCGGTTGAACTTTCAGCAAACACCTGATTTGTACGTAGAGTTTGCGACCGTACTTTGAAACTTGTGTAGCGACTCACAATCACAAGCATTTCAGATGTGGAAGCCTGAAATTCTTTGCGTAGACTTTTCATTGAAAGTGGCCTCTATAACACGAGTCCACACAACCAATGTGAATGCAGCGTCATAGAAAGTTGCGTAGCGACAGAGTTTTGAACGTAGAAGCAAAAAAACTTACATTTTGCATCAGAAACGATCACATGTGTGATGCCGAGGACATTGTGAATGTAACTTAAGGGAACTGTGCATATTTGAGGAGTCTGGCCTCAGATGTCAGCATTCACGTATCTTTTTGCAGAAATCCATGTTCTTACTCAGCTTTTATGCGACTAGATCAAATATTTTTTCCTTCATTTTAATCTCCTCCCTCCGTCCCTGTGGACAGGCCTCTTGCTGAGGGCTGTGTTGTTATAGCCCATCTGGAGCCTCAGAACACAAGGTCTCCATTCTCCGCTCAGGGAGCGGCGTTGGCAGAGATTACTAAGTGTATAGTGAGGGAAAGGGTGGGCTGAAAGTAGCCTTACACAGCCCCTCTGCCGTCCTGCCACGCCATTCACAGTTACTGTGATCGATGAGTCGGCGAGCTGCTGAGACATGCCCAGCATCACACCAGAGCAAACAAGGCATCAGTGACAAGGATGGGACTCTCACCCAGAATCAGAGCGGCCTGAATCCTTTTAGGGAGGAGAGGGACAACTCTGGCTAAAAGGGAAATCAACTTTAATCCTCCGAGGGCTGCCGACGCCGGAGCCACAAGCCGGCAGCGTGGTGCGGCTTTGATTAGGCCAGCATCAGAGTGAGCAAAGACGTGGCTTCATCAAGATTCCCCAGACATGTTTCTCCTGAGATTAAAGGCATACACGGTTTGCTCTGATGCTGTCATTCAGAATGAATGCGAACGAGGCCAGCCACACACTTCTGATGCAGAGATGCAGCTCATGCCTCAGCCGCTTCCCCCCCTCGTTCCTGTACAGCAGTGTATGATGCCGGACTTTTTTACAGTTCAATCAGTTTATGTGGCACAGAATCAATGGGCAAAGCTTTAAACTGGACTCAAGGCATCGATTTCATTACAAGTTTTAGCACCTCTGCCATACAGTACACTGCCTTTGAGCTCAAAGATTGATTCTTTTTCAATGGTACTAGCAAGTTTTAAGACAGAACTTTGTCCTTAGGCTGTAAGTCCAAGTTATGCCTTTATAGTTCCGCTCTTTTACAAGTCAGCCTTTCCTTTTTTTTGGTGTCCTCATTTTAAAAAAGTTAAAAGAAAGTTGCAATCTGGAAGTAGCGCCGTATTTTAAAGAGCCAAAATCTGAAGAGGGAAATGTTTCCCTGCAGGGAAAAAAAAACGCTGCATGTGTGTGAAGAGATACTGAATCTGGACCACATCCCAGTGAAGGGTTAATTCCTCGGGTTGAAGAAGGTGCTTCTGCTGTGTTTTTCCGTTCTTTTGTAAACCAAATATTCTGCATCAGCTGTGGGGGAAAGAAAAAAAGAAAAAAGCTCGTCTGTGTTGTTGGAGGAAGACCAGAGGAGCTTCAAGGTGCATCAGATGCAGGAAGAGAACAAAAAGATAAGAGATTAATGAGCTCAGAGTTTCTAAATGTTGGTTTGAAGCGATGCACCGCCTCCAAAGTAACATTTTCACCTTGTTTTTAGCTTCAGATTGAACTCAAACATGTTACTCATTTGTGTTTCATTAGTGATTGCATATTTAATTGATAATAAATGATAAAAAAATCAGAAGAAAAAGTTCAGCCTAAGGGAAAACTGTACACACAGTCTATAATAAACATGAGCCAGACATTTCCATGTATATTACTGAGCCAGAAATGGCTGCTGTTTGATGCAAAATTGCGTGCCTCAGAAGTACTGATGTCTTCTGGGAGTTGGGTTCCTGCAAAAGGACAAATGTGAGTGAAAGCAGTGTGGGAAGGCAGCAGGAATACAGAGCTGGAGTAAAACAAAAACATGTTTGATGTTATCAGACAGACTGATCCTAAAAAAAAGAAAAAGAAACATTCATCTTTGCATTTCTGTCTTCATCACGACGCCTTGCTGCCTCTGGAACAATCTGATATCAAGGATTCTCT
Source organism: Oryzias melastigma (assembly GCF_002922805.2). Lineage (NCBI taxonomy): Eukaryota > Metazoa > Chordata > Actinopteri > Beloniformes > Adrianichthyidae > Oryzias > Oryzias melastigma. Next base: position 23,934,127 of record NC_050528.1, read on the forward strand.
GTTCTGTTCACTGACGGCGATAACAGTCGTGACCGTTTTGACCAAAGTGACAGAGTAATGGCCAAAAAGCATTTTAACCTTGACAGTGATAATCTACACTTAAATCTGACTGCAATCGTTCATTTTTTTTTTTTTTTA
>NC_050528.1:23934472-23941019 GCF_002922805.2 Oryzias melastigma
CTTGAAAAAAAAAAAAATCACAAAAAAGTTGAAAATTATCTGTTTAGACAGAACAAAAAATCTTACAATAAAGATGTAAAAATCTTGAAACGAGGCGTTCCATACCAGCAGCAATTCAAATTGATTTTATTTATAAAGCATTTTTCATATTAAAAAAATAGATCACAAAGTGCTGTGTATAAAGAAACAACGCAATAAAAACACCCACCTGATATATACAAAAAAAAAAAGAAATCAAAATCAACCCCCTTATGTTTACTTATACACATGCACAAGTACACATGCAAACTTATATATATATATATTTAAAAGAAATAAAGAATAAATAAAAATAAAAAGGGGACAAAGGGGGAAAAAAACAATAAAAAACCTAACTGTTAGATAGAATTACTTACAAATTGAATCTTATACTGCCCAATAATAAGTATTTTTGATAGTTATAAGCAAATGGTTTGTATTGTTTGAGTTTTATGTATCTAATTATATTTTATTTTGATTATAATGCCAAAAAACTAGTGTAATAAGTGGAAATGACTTATTTTAGAACAAGAATACAATCTTAGTATAACAGGTCACCAGTGTGTTGCAGGGTCACAGACCGAGAGCCCATTTACCGTGTTTTGGACAGTGGGAGAACGCTGGAGAAAGTCCAGGCATGCACAAAGAAAATATGCAAGCTTCACATAGGAAGGTCCCAACTGGGATTTAATCCAGGGTCTTCTCGCTGTGAGGCAGGAGGGCTAACCACTACATCACCTTGCTTTGGCCGAATCAGAATTCTTCCAGTACCCCTCCAATTGAAGGGGCATTTGAAGGACAAGGAGTGTACAAAATGTTTTTTTTAAGGTTGAGCGAAGGGACTTCGAGTTCCGTATCCATCCGCCTGTAGGGTGAGCCATGAGAAGGGATTTTCTTCACAGAAGCACGGAAGTTTACATTTAAATGTAAGTAATGACTTTTTGTTTTTGCATGAACTTTTTGAAGTTATAAAACCAATGTTGTTTTGTTTTCTTGAGTGCTGGCAGCTCCGCGCTAACCTATCTTAGCAGTGACTGTTGATGATGTCATCGACTTGGAGTAACGTCCAAATTAAGACACTATTTTTCCATAACTCTCAGTTTTATTTTTAAAATAGCATCCTTAAAATTGAACCAATGCTTCTTAGTACCTTCAGAAATATAAAATGTAAGCAATGGAAAATATAAATAAAAAGACAACTAGCTTTTATGCTTTTTTGTTGTTCTTTAACTAAAAATAGCAATTCTCATTAAAAAATATATAAAATAGTTAGGTGGGATTTTGAGATTTAATTTGACTCCTTCACATCATGAAGTAATTCTGTTAAATAAAATGCTATTTGATTTTTTTTTTCAGTCTTAAACCAAATTTTTCTTCTATCAAGAATATGAAGCAAAAAGGATTTTGACTCATTTTATTAATAATTTCATCATTTCCAGATCCTAGCTCTTAATGAGATAAAAAATGTCGACTGTGCCAATTTTGAGAAACATTTACAAAAGTGTGGAGCAAAGGGAAGTTAATATCTAGTGAAATGTCTTGAGTGTCTAAAGACGAGGTTTGAAATCTTTGCAAGAATCAAATAGTTGGCATTGAGGATCATTTTTTGAGGACCTTGCTGTCGAGAAAGGTCAGTGTTAAGTGGTTTAAATTGGCTTTTCACTCAGTTCAGTGACATAAAGAAGAAAGCATCAAACAGAAGTGAAGAAATGTTGCTTGTGACCCTTTAAAGATCAAAAGTGGAAAAGCACACACGAATGTGAGCAGAATATGGATGTTTGGAATAAAAGTGGATCCTGTTTGTTCTTCACAAAGCTCTGCCGCTAAGCCGATTCCTGCTCAAAGACTTCAGGTCTGAAGCTTTTAAGGGTTTTTCGTAACTTTGAACTGAGATAAAGGAAAGCTTAATTTCTGTGGCTAAAAGCAGAAAGCACTTAACAGAGCTGTGCTTTAAGGAATCAATAGATTTGATCTTCAAGGAGATGTGAAATATTTAATGGCATGACCTTAATTTGCGCCTTTTGTTAGTGCAAAGCCGGCTGATGGCCTTTTTGAGGAAAGCTATTCAAATCTTTTTATTCAGTTTGGCTGAGATTAATTACAAAACGCTGACTTGCACAAATCCGGCAGCATATGTCAGATGGTCAGTTTAGGCCGTGGCACAGATGCTTGGATTTGGCATTTGGTCATAATTGAATATTTTACAAGTCTGTAGCACTTTTAGCTGTTTGGTTTTCAAAAACTGTGAAATGTCTCCTGAAAAGATTTAAGCTTTAAAATTAACTTTGGATAAATGGGAACATTTGTTGCAACAAAAAGTCAAACCATCAGATTAAATCCTATGATGCCTATTGGTGCAAATATGCATCAAACCCATTCTGCTCCAAATTTACCTTTAATTACTTGAAAACAAAAACTTTTTCATAGCTGGAAATAAATTCAAACATTTAGGAGATATTTCATGTTATATTTTATGATTTTTATGTAGCTTAATTAGTGTTTAGAACAGACTAAGTATGCTTTTTAGTCTTTCCCATGTTGGAGAGTTTGGAGTCAGACTATATTCTATAACAGTGTCTAAGTACAAGGATATATGCTGAAAATGACAGGCCTCTCTTATCTTTTTAAGTTGCACAATTGGCGGCTGACTGAATACCTTTTTGTCCCCCTGTAGCTTATTAGGAAATAAGCATTTGCATTTGGTGCGTTTGCATTCGTCCTGCAGGTCAAACGATGCTGACAGGAACAGAATGCAAACAATTACACGGAGCAGTTTTCCTCCCAGAGCAGAGCCGCATGATTGAATGCACCCGCACACGCAGCCAGTCGATTGGGAGCGATAAGCGGGAGCCGCAGGTCGTTGGGCTTGTGGGCCTCGGCGGAACCATGACTTGGACGAATGCGCGTGTCTGCTTAACAATCAGGAAGGGTGATGGGAGGCGGTGCTTCTGTGAGTTCACGGAGAAGACGTGCGATTCCTCTCAAACGACCCCGTGGGAAGAATCTGGATTGGAAGCTAACGACAGAGCAGCTCAGGCATCTTTCCTTAAATACTAAAAAGGAAATCTGCCCACCAAAAAATACTTGTAAACACTAATTTTACAAGGAAAAGCATAAAAAGAGCCTTGGCCATTTGTTTTGCTCATGATGTGGGTGGGCACTGCAAGCACTCTGAATCTTTTTCTTCATTCAGTGCAAATGCCATCTTCCAAGAGCCATTAAAACCCCATTAAATTAGCATAAGGGTATCTTCATTAAAAAAATTAAGAGTTCGGCTGTGCCCTGCCTGAAGTAATAAGGGACCTAACTGGTGTGGAATAATAAAACATTAAATGACGGGTCGTCAGTCCAGACATGTTAAAGGAGGACTTGCATATTTTAAGACCCACTCCAATGAAAAGGGGGTTTTGGGTGTTTCTAACATGCTCTTGTAGCATTTATCTCATGGTGGAGGACATTTATAGAGGAATTTAAGGCCAAATCTGAGCTCTCAGCGACGGGGAGGGGAAGGGGATGGATTTGTTCTGCACCAACTGTCCCATCAACAACTCAAGAGTACAGTCAGACATCCCAAAATGCCACAGCACGTTGGGCTAAATGCAAGTTTTTTTTTGCTAATTTGCCAGGTGGCAGCATTTAATCAGGAGGCAGCAGTTGAATTTTTACACGCCACCCGGTGGCTAGGGAGATTAAAAAGAAAAGTTAAAATTTTGCAGGGAGTGGATGATTTTTCGCTAAAAAAATCGGTTTAGTGGTCACCTGAGCATATTTCGACCATCACACCGGGGCTGTCCAGTGGCAGGCGGTGATGACGCCATTAAAAAATCGAGAAACAGCTGGGTGACTACAGGACTGTGGCAGCTGGATTAAAAGCCGACCTTTTTTTTAAAAAATTGGGCAGCGGCATGAAACTATAAAGTTGTATTTGTGACCGCAGCGTTTGAGACAAGTTTCCAATGAGCAACTGCAGAAAATACGTCTTTAGAAACGACACAGGATGTTTGATTTTGACTAAAAACTGCATAATCACAATTAAAAGACCACTGGGAACGATTTTACGATAGAAAAAACTATAGTTGGAGTGGGACTTTAAAGTTTTTAACAGTGTAATACTGACACATGAAATGCTACTTAAAAAAATCTGCATGGTAATTTACTGGTTTGTGTGGTTACTCTGGAGGATCATCCACTCTGCAGTGCGTCAAAATCAGGCTCCTGATGAAGAGATTCTTGGGAATATTTCAGACCTGGCTGTTTGCTTCAGCTCTTATCAACGTCTTCATCGTATTTCATTTTAAAAGCTGCAGTCTGCACAATAAACTGATGAGGATCGCTGCGTCGCCTCAATCAACAACAACAGAGGCTCTCGGATTTACATTGAGTCCCTATAATGAGCTGTGCTGGCGCGCGTCCTCAGCACAGGCGCGCACGCTCGCTCTCATACAAAGCAGAGCAACCGGGTCGTTGCAATTCCTCACCCAAAGCTCTCATTACCGCCGCCGTACTAATGACGCTGCGAGGATCAAGGTGCTGCATGGAGATGAAAGTGGAGATGCAAGGATTTACAATACTTCCAAGATCACGGATAGAGCACAGCATAAACAAAAGCTTTGCCGGAGGTTTACACCGCCAGGGGATTTGGATTTAGTCTCCTAATTCAGGCCGATTCATCCTCTTTAAAGTTTCTGCACAGCTGATGAAGCCCACCAGAGCTATAAACGGCAAAACCTGAACACAAGAACTCATTTGAAATTTCCAGGGCTCACACGCACAGCGTCTGTGTGGCACTCATTCGTAATCATTATGCCACCGCCTGCAGAAACCTCACTGTTTCCTCTTTGTGGCTGTAGAGCTGAACACACTGCGTAATAGTTCATTAATCAGTAGCTCGGGAATACTTGTCAGCTTGGAACTTGAGGATCCTTGAAGTGCAATCATACCTAATTATAATCATCAAGGCCACTTTCACTTGCAGTTAAGGTCCCAAAGGCCATGAAAACACAACCGGGATGGCTCCGCTCCTGAATTTTCTCTGAGTGACACAGAGAGAGGCAGATGTGCTGTAAAGCGCTGGAAGACGTTTCATCATCTCATAAATAAAGCAACTATCTTTTATCATTCAAATCTTTACCCTCCAAAATCCCAAAACGTTACGTGAGATCCAGTGATTATAAACTTCCTCTTTCTCAAGGGAGTAATGTAATTACATCAAAGTCCAAGCGTGAGGGCGAACCCTTTATGGTGTTCGTGTTAATGATTATAAAAGTCTACAACACTCACACTGCATATTTGTCCTCAATGGAGGCTTGAATATTTACAGTTCTATTAATATTTTAAATCATAAACAAAGAATTAGTTCACTTTTGTTGTTCAGAAGTGGCACATTGGAGGCTGGAGCTCTCCTCCTTTACATTAATCATACTCATTAATATGAAGACATCTAGTTATTAAAAGATCATAAAAATAAACTTCAGCTACATTAAAGCTTTTTTTGTTGTTGTTGACAGCAAACTACTAACATATGTGGAAATGTGCACTAAAATATCAATTTATAATGCTATATTCTGTTATTATTGTATTAAAATGGAATCTTTCCACATTACTTGAGGCATCATGAAGGATTAGTAAATATTTTTCAAACTTTAATTAAAAGTTTTATTTGACATAATCATGTTGGATCTTGTGTGACTCTGAGTGGCTCATCTGCAGCTAAAAAAGCAAAAAAAAATCTAAAATCAGCCACAAATCAGCTAAAAATCACTTGTAATTCAGTGAAACTATATAATATTTGGGGCCCTGCTTCCATGCGGCCTTTTTGCCTCAGCATTCAGTACAAATCCATTTAAAAATCCAGTTTCTCTGAACTAAAGATTAAAAAACAATCACATCAAATTAATTTAAAGATCCACAAATTGTGTTTTTGGTGTTTTTAGCATGTTCTTGTGGCATTTTTCTTATGATGGAGGACTTGTATAAACAAAATTAAGCTTAAGATCAAAGTATTTCTTTATTTAAAAAACCCCCACAGTTTAAAAAAGCTTGTAATGGTAAAGTAGCTGGCATCTGGCTCAAAAATATTGTGAATTCTGAATAAATAAGTGGACAGCAGAAGTTTTATTCAATATTGTACATAAATATTACCCAGTGAAAACATATTTGTAGTTTTTTCCTCAATGTTTGTAATAAGTGTTCGGTCAGGAAGATGGAGAGAGTTGAACATCTTTTTGGGGATTGCTCTGTTGTATCTGTCTTACCTAAAAAGTATGTTTAGAAAACCTGCTTATTTATACTAATATTGTTCATGTTTAATGATTCCATTTACCACTCCAATGAAGCATGTATAATTAACCTTATCATAATTTTGGCAAAATATTATTATTATAAGAAAAAGTTGTCAGAAAAAGTCCCCTTTTAAATAATTTTAAAGAAACATCATAAATTATACTTAAAGGGTTAGTAATGGGGTTGTGGGTCATTTTCGGTGTTAACTGTATTTCGCCTTATATTTACCATTTCCAAATGTTTTGGC
>NC_050528.1:23941873-23956686 GCF_002922805.2 Oryzias melastigma
ACAAAAACCTGCGTTTGTCAACGGTAATTATTTGTTATTTTTGATACATTAGAACATATAGAATATATCTGGATACTTATTTTAGCTTCGTCCCAGGGCATTACTAACACTTTAACTTCTATAGAAAAATTGAAAATGCAATGGGAAATTAAGAAGGACAATTACTTTAAATTTTATATTATGTTGATTATTAAGACATTGTTGTATTACTCGTTTTCTGTTTTCTAGGTGGTCTCAAATATCCATCCATCCATCCATCCATCCATTTTCCTGACCGCTTCTTCCCTTTTGGGGTCGCGGGGGTGCCGGAGCCTATCCCGGCTATTGAAGGGTGAAGGCGGGGTACACCCTGGACAGGTCGCCAGTCTGTCGCAGGGCCTCAATCACACACATTCACTCTCACATTCACACCTAGGGGCAATTTAGAGTCACCAATTAACCTATGAAGCATGTTTTTGGACGGTTGGAGGAAGCCGGAGTCCCCGGTGAAAACCCACGCATGCACGGGGAGAACATGCAAACTCCACACAGAAAGGTCCCAGCCGGGATTCGAACCGGGGCCTTCTCGCTGTGAGGCGAGAGCGCTAACCACTGCGCCACCGTGCAGCCCTGGTCTCAAATATTTTACACAAAATACTATTGACATTATGTAAAAAAAAATAAAAAAATAAAAATGAGTAGACAGTGGAGCCATACAGTTGTGTACTGTTCGGTAAGGTCGGCATCGTTGCCACCTCTAACAAGCCACTTAAACGAGTAAAAGAGTCTCGTCGTTATTAAGTTTGTTCGAGTTCAGGATTCAAATGAACGAAGCAAGAAAATTCAAGGAAAATGGAAGTTTAATGAAGAAAACTCTACATCGCCATTTTTGTTGCACTAATAATGTTAGGCTGAGCTTGTGAGGAGCTCTAAGCTAGCGAGAAAGAATGTGGAAAAAAGGGGACGATGGGAAGTCAGGGCAGGCTTACTCTGCGGACCAACATCTCAGAGACAAAATTTAAATGAACTACTGCCGCTCTGCAGAAACTGTCGTAGAAAGCAACATTTTTTTTCAATCAAAAACTAAAATCATAATTAAAAGATCACAAGGAATGATTTCAAAATAGCTCACAAGATGATCAGAGTGGGACTTTAAAACCCAAGTTTTCCTTTCTTTGTCCTGCAGTGTTTCATTGAACTTAAGAAAAGCTTCTATTCTGTGATTTAGATGAGAGGAAAAAAAATTACATTAAATTGTGTTTTTGGCTGAATTATTAAAAAAAGTATTTTTATTGGGGGAAAAAAGGTTGATTATTGTTCGTGTTCATGTAACTTTTTCTGGTTCCTACTGTTTTTCTCTGCAAAAACAGCAGAGCCTTGGAATCGCTGCATTTCTATTCTGAAGAAAACCCAGGAAGTAAGTGGCTCAGCGTAAATGGACTCGAGTTCATTAATTACATCTTGGACTTCTTTCATGCTTCATCACAAGCAAATTAACACTACCTTATGCTACAATCAGATTTGGAGCTTTTCCATTGCACCACAATGGGTCATTGAGGTCATTCTGTGTAAGTTTTAGACTCTTGGATCAAAGGGAAACTGGATGAAGTCACATTACTGATGACTCAGGCAGCTCAAGTGAAAATAAGCCACTCATCCAAATGGCCTTTGAGAGCTGTGTCCTCCTTCACTAAGCTGCCTCCCCAATTAACTGGGAATTTGGGAGAGCAAAGCCAGGTTGTCTACGCAGCAGCTACAGCAGCAGCAGCCAATCATTCAGCTTAACTGGGTCACAGTAAATCCAGTTGGCTGGTCTTGAGCACTTCAAGGTTTTTTTTTTCTTTGTGCTTGTAGGCCACTGAGGTTTAGTCCAGAAACACACACTTGATCATGGGTGGGCTGACACTGATGAAGTCCCTTTTCTGCACCATATTTTTTAATAAAGCAGCAGAAGCAGACTGCAGAGTTTGGTGTTTAATGTGAACACCTGCCTCCTCAAAAGCAGCTTAGTGGGCTTTAAAGTCAAGCAGGCACATAACTGTGACCCATGTTTAAAACAGGAATTTAATTAAAAAACTATTTCTCTTCAGATGACTGATAACTCTTGTTTTTTTAACACCAGCGGATACTTTTTTTCCCTGTTATATCCGTATAATGTATACAACTTAATATTCAAAGGAGAAAAATACAAGGTACAATCATCCAGCAATATAAAAATAAGGCCCATCTAGACATTTGAATCCACACTGACTACGCTTTTATCAAAGCAGATAATCATTCTTTAGAGACACACACACGATTGCTCATTAGGTTATAATTTATTGCCAAATGAGAATCATAATTTTTTTCTCACTTTCATTCTGCCACCACCTGCAAAAATTACCACAAAAAAAACAAATGGAGAAAACCAAACATGCAAATAAAAAATAATTTGTTTTCCTGGAATGGCTACAAGCCAACTTCCTATCCAACCGGACTGCAAGGTCATAATCTGTTGATCCTGGATCAAGACCTATACTATCAGAATCCCACTGTGACGGTTTGGGGAAAAACTACATTTAACTATGATGACTACAGAATAGATAAAACCACAAGAATGAGGCTGTCTGAAAATCTCTGAAATCATTGATCCTCCAAGTGCTGTTTCTTCCTGATTGAGTCTTCAGACTTTCTGTTTTTCCACAAAAATGTTAGTCTGCCGCTCTGACCTTTCAGCAGTAATTCCAGAATACATTCATCTTCCTCAGTAATTTGGCTAATGTGAAGGTAAATAATTGTCACCTGCTCCTGCTACTCACAGCAAGAGTGCTTTGTGTTGTCAATCCCTCCTCTGTGTGACGCCAAATACAGAAAGACCTCAGAAGCCAGGAGGAACGAGACAATAGGGAAAAAAGGGATTATTTTTCGGAAATGAAACGTGTCATTTCTCCTCGCAGGTAAACGAGTGTGCCCGTGCACAGTTTTCAGATGACGTTGATGAAAGAGTGGTTTCAAGCCCGACAGAAGATGAAAGACATGTCTGCAATCCTCCCCGGATTCATCACTCTCAATTCAGATGTCCTTTATGCACTCCTCTTCCATGTCTTCCCTTTACCTCTCCATCCTTGCCCTCACCGGCCCTCAAAGGCAATCAAGCGCTGATCCAAATCTCCCCAGCTCATGGTTCCATGAAGTCATCTTCGCCCAGAAATGGGAGCTAATTGGACGGCACGATGCTCAGAGGACTTTGAGAAGCAAACGGAGGATTGACCGCTTCATTCCAGAGGTAGCCACTTTTATTTTTCAGCTATTTTTCTTTTAGGTTTCAAAAAACAAGTGAATGTTTTTGCAGAATATGTTTTCACGCACCAATAAACTGCAAGATTCTTCAACAATTCCTATTTGACTTAGGTTCATAAAAAAGGGTTTACAGGACTTTCTATCTTTTTATTTTCTTTATTTTCTTGTCTCTGCTCCGCAACACTCATGCTGAGTAAATTGGGCGAGGTTTGATGGGCGAGGCGGCCTGCTGTGCTGTTTCTCTTTGTACTTGACTTTGTTTCCTCGTGTTGTGTTTTTGTTTTCACATCGTATTCCATCATCATTATCGTCTCTGACTGCCTCCATCCGATTAGGTTTGAGTGTTTTCTCTAGACTTGGCAGAAAGACTGTTGAAGGCCACTTTATACAGAAAACAGGTAACTTGGAAACATCAAAACAAGTCGCCAACCTTCTTTTTAGCTGATTTTTAAGATTTTAAATACAAAGTATTATGTTTGGTCTTTCAGATTCATCTCTAATAGAGAGTTTTAATAAAGAAAAAACAATGTGTTGCTTAAAAGTTAATTTGCAAAATTGTACAAAAAGAGAATATCTTTGATACAAAGAGAACGAAAGACTGAAAAGTTGCTGGTTGTATCATAAAACTAGAAATGCTGTGGTGTCAGTGGCCTGCAGAACTTGGCTGAAGTCCTTCCTAAAAGGGTTGATAACCTTCTCATGGCCACTTTTTTTTTTTCTTTTTTGGCAGAAGGGCATAAAAGGAGAAGAGGCGATAGAAAATGTAGGACCTATTTCACAGATCATCAAGCATCAAAGGCATGCAGAGTGTCAACAGCCGGTCTAAGCAGAAACACCGTCCTCATAAATCCCTTCAAGATCCCTTAAAGAAGATCGAGTGATTTGGGAATTTATGGGTATGAATTTTTTTTTTTTTGTCCTGGGACCCCCCCTTCATCTATGGAGAGAGATAAATGAAAGCTGAGTGGAAATGTGTTGTGTGGGGTGATGAACTGTGTGAATGCTCAGAATGAATCTCACTGAACCTGTCTGTCGCACGCACTTACTGTCCTGTAAAGATGCTATTTATACCTTCAACCCGCTCAGTAAAAGAATGCATTTGGAAACGGCTCTTCGTTTCCTGACATTTGTGCACTGATCTTCACTTTGAATTTTTATCTCAGTTCACTTGCAATTGTCTGTGTAGATTCTCATTCCTCCAGGTTGACTCCTTGCAGTTAAAATAATGTACGCAGACCGTGAGCCAGCAGATTAGCTCCACAAAATGTTATGTTGTATTTAGGCATAAAATGCACAACACAATCTTAAAAGTGATCAGTTGTATGCTCAAACATGAGGTTCTAATTTCTTGAAATCATTAGAATGTGGTCATTAGCTTCACAAATCTGAAAAGATTGTGTGTATGGTAAAACTTTTTTTGCCAAAAATTCTCAAGCGGACTTACCTGTAAAATATGTCAAGTTTGTGCCTTTTCAGTTCAGTTTACTTAATTTGTTTTAAATGACTGAATTCTCATACTATAGGCTGCACCGGATTATAAAGCGCAGTGTCAATGAATGGCTTATCGAAACGAAGCCGGTCGTGATGCACTGCAATGGGGCAAAGTGGATCCCACTCAACCTCTATCAGAAGGACTCAGACACTCATGCTACGCTGGGCAGGTGGTTTTTCATACGGAACATGTCCCTGTCCGCCTGCTGGACGGGGATTTGGCACTGGGCTCTTCTCTCTTCGCTCACCGCTACTGAGGAAATCCTGGTTAGTTTCTTTTCCTCTCTTAGTAATCTGCTTACCAGCGAGTCGCCTGGTTTGATCTAAGGTCAAATACACATACAAATACCATGGACCTCCTCAATAAAACAAACAAAAAAAAAATATCGGTGGTCCTGCCAGAAAACAAGGAAATAGTGCGAAGTCTAAAGCTACCATTGACTTTAAATGGGCGTTGAGCTCAGCCTAAACATTGACTATTGAGAGTAAACTCACTCAGATCTTGTTAAAATGATTTTCAAAACTTCTCATTTTAGATGACAGCTATAATTTACTTGTGAAAAGTCAAATTTTTGTCTGTCAAGCTCTGTTTGTGCAATTGTAAACCAGTAGTAAACATGCATCTCGACATATCCAATAGGACATCCAACTTTGCATATGCAACAAGCTAGCGTAGCACCTTTAACTAATATATCTCATTGGCTAAAACAAATGTTACTGTGACAACGCTAACTCAAAACCGTCTTATTAGCACATAAAACAGTCCTTACACATTAGTCACATTAGCAAACTTACAAAATAAACGCTACTGAAACAGCTAAAACAAACTATACTATGACTAAGCTAGCTTGCTAACTCACAGCCTTGTTAGAAACACATCGCTACTTACTGTATTCTCCATGTTAGTATATTTGTAATAATACCCAACCTTGTTTGCAATTTGTAAAAAACAAACCAGACCCATAACCTACTGCTTAAATGAATGTTATTGTGACTACGCTAACTCCCAACCTTAGTGACACTCCCTAAAACAGTCCCTACACATTAGCCACATTTTCAAACTTAGAAAAACACCCTACTGATACAGCTAAAACAAACTATACTGTGACTAAGCTAACTCGCAACCTTGTTTGTCACACACTAAGCTAACACATAAGTCGTGTTAGCACAATTGAAATAACATCCTACCTTGTTTAACTCTTAAAAAAAACAGACGGATTTTGAAAGAACGCTGTGAATTTCTGAAAATTGATTACAGTTTGTATCTGTAAAGATAACTAGAAATACAGGATGTAAGGGACTCCAAATTATAAGACGCACAGTAGTACTTTGAAAAAAATTAAAGCTTTTAAGTACCCCTCAGTGCTGATCAAGTTATGCTCCGTCTTCAGATTTTTTCCCACCTCTCCAGTCACACTCACACCACTTTCAGTCTTTAAATAGTGTCTTTTATTCTAGTGTTTTTAAAGTTGCATTGTACCAGTTCTGTCAAGTTTATGTTTATCTAATAAAGTTTAAGTTCCTGTGAAAAGCCAAGTCCTCCCCATTTGTGAACTTGAATCCTGCAAACCTTTGCTCTAAAATCTGCCATCTATGTTTTATCTGATCTGAGTATTTTCTATGTTAGGACAGCTTTTAGCTACAGTTGAATACAAGTTTTGACATTATTTAATAAGATTTTGTGAGATCTCCAAATTAAAACAGATGTCAAACATGATGTCAATAAAACGAGCATCTTCCCAAATAAAGCAAACCTCATGAATGCTTTCACACTTGTCAAGGGACAAAAACCAATTTGGCGAAGAAAGCTGAAAAAATGTCACTCCAAATTTGATTTGGTTTGATTTTACACCTGAGTGAACCAAACCAGGAAATACCATGCAGTCACAACAGCTGCTCATTTGCAGGCGGTACTGCTTGGTAAATAAACAGCATGGTTTGAACCTTAAAAAATAAAAAAAAAACATTTGAGTGAGCAGCAATAATAAGTTGTTTTTATCACATTCTCCTTCAGCATAATGGGACATTTTTAAAAGCTAAATAATCATCTTAGGTCAAATTACATCGAATTGTATACATTTTATTTTCAGACTCACAAAAGTGAATGTATTTATCAATAAAACCTACATTTGGTTTTGCTGTGGGTTCTACAGACTCCCCTAAGCTGGTATTCCTCCTGTGTGAAGCTTTGCCGGTCGTTACTGCAGTTTTTATGCCTTTCGCTCAGTCCTCAGCAGGCGAAATGCAGAGGTTTACAAGACTTGACAGACTCAGCCATTAAAGATGGCTCCTCTTCGCTGCTACCTGGCGTGCCTTTGCAGTAAGTGAGCATTGCTGTCAAATTTGGCTGTCTCTGAGCAGACAGTTGTCCTCCCGCTCGTCACAATTCAGCCAGACTCAAATTGTAGACTTTTCCTGAAATCCATGGCTGTTAAAACAATTTGTTGGAATTGCACTTGAGTCCCTGCCATTATTGACATTAGATATTACAATATTGTGGGAAGTGAAAAGCGTTCTATTTTAAACTCCGATGGGGTAAAAACTACAAACAGAGCCTGTTTGAATCCATGTGGCAGATCAAAAATGAGAAGATGGTTTCAGGAAGTCAAAGACAGGCTGGAACAAAGGTGGAGCAGCTGCCCGCTAGTCAGACACTTCGTGACCTTGGCTGTTATAACATGTCCTTGGATAAAGCTCCTAACCCTCTGCTGCCCCTGATGTGTTCATTATGTGACAAATGAACACTTCAAAAGGCTATTAGAGGAAACTGTATGGAATGGATGTATTGAAAAGTGCTTTGGGTGGTGAACTAGACCTCACATGCAATCCATTTCCTATTCATGAAACTTAAATGCTCTAAGATTTCTGCTAGGCTTTAATAAAGGAGCGCTGTAATTACCACTCGTTCTCTCTCTAATTATCTTTTCAGTTGTGAGCTTCTTTCGGAAAATTCCATGCTCACAATGCAACAAAAATCATTGTAAAACAACTGCGGATGACAAAAGTGGTGCACAGAATCTTTATTCTGTTAATTTTCAAGGTTTAGAGGAGTCTTGCGTTTTACAGTTCACTAAAATTAAATGAAAACATATATATCTTTTGATTTGTATTTCAAGGGCAATTCAATGATGAACGGACCATATCAAGAAAAAGATCCAAAAGTTTGTATATTGGGAAATTCCCATTCCTGCTTCAGAACTTGAGTTCTGGGTATAGAAATTTTGAACATATGAAAACATAATTTCACAAACCTGAAATAATCCCTTATAAAATCATTGTAGAAGTCTTAAAAAGTATGAGGCTAGTGTGGGGGGGAGCTAAATCAGGGGTCTGCATCCTAAGGCTCTGGCTCTTTTAGCCTTCCATTGTGGCTGAAGAAATAATTAACATTTTTTGTACTATAAGACTCATTTAGTAAATGAAAAGAGATATGTCAAACTTGATGTAATTTATTCACAAACAGTTGAAACACATTCATATCCCTCCACCAGGCTCCTGATAACCATAATGTTTCAAAAATTCATTAAGCTGTACAACTTAGTAGTTCATCAAAGTCGTACCAAAACAGTTCAACACATTTTTGAGTGCAGTGAACTACAGAAAACTTGTTCAAGTACAACTATGATTCTTAAGGTGCGCCGGATTATAAACCGGACTGTTCATTTTTGAAAACCATAAATGTGGCTTATAGTTTAAGAAAACTATGGTAATTTAGAGTCTATTCAGATTGTAAAAATGCCTTAATCTGGACCAAGTCATCTTAATTTGATCTGAACCTTGCATTTGGTCTGTATTCAGGCTGATGTCAAGCGGACATTTCTGTTTCAAACTAAATCCTGCAAACAAAACCCCATGATTCAGAATCTCTTCAGTCATTATGGAATTACAAAGGTGGAACAAAGCAACAAAAGAAAGAATAAGCTTTGCAGTCTTTGTCAGAGTAGTTCACTTATTCAAACTTTTTATTTCGTAGACCAATTTTGAGTGTCTGCATCATTGTCAGGTGTGACACTTTTTACTGCTGCTTTTTCTTTGGTACTAAAGAGGCCAACACATATGTGGTTGTATGGTTCAGGCCCCCTCCACGACACTTTTTTAATGTTTTGGGTGTCCCCAACTTGCTGTTTTTTACATGTTAGCTATGCATTGAATCAGGGGTCCCCAACCTCCAGGCCACGAACCAGTACCCTAACCTGGTTTTGCGTCCATTACAGCATCCGGTTCTGCGACCAGAGGGTTGGGGACCGGTGTTTAAATGGGAACAGCCAGGACGTCAAAGAAAAAAAAACGAACAGCCAGCTTATTTAAAAACGATTTGAGGACATCCAAAACATCAAAGAGTGACACAGAGGAAGCCCAAACCATACCTTCATATATGACGAGTTGGGAGTAAGAATGTGGAGAGATGATGGCTAATAAGGCAACCAGACAGGTGTCTATCGAGAGATGTTTGGAAAATAGTGAGAAGCAATGTGTATCACGAAAGTTATAATCCTGCATTCATCTAAACAGATTTCCATGAGTAGCTGTGTCTCATTGCTGCTTTGCGTCCATGGTTTTTCCTACTGTGTTTACATCATGTAATGCCCAGCTACGGTGGTCGTTTTGGTCCAGTTGTATCACTCCAAGCATAGAGCCTATTCGGATTGAGGAAACTCAGAGTGAACCGGAGCTCAGTCTGATTGAAAACAGACGCCACCTCGAAAGATGTGTCAAGGAGCTTCAGTCATTAGCCACTGGGTGTATTCAGACTAAAGATTTGTTCTGAATTATTGGTGGAACCAAACTCTGGTTCACTTTAAGCAAATCAAATGTGTCCACACTGCCATAGTTTTCTAAAGGGTGAAGTACAACTTTATGGCTCCTATTGGGTTGTGGTCAGTGTGAAATCGAACCAAAGGGTTTCAATGCTTTTGCCTTAGGACTTTTTTTTTCAAGGATTTGTTGTGACTATGGACTATACAAAGCCGAGGAAGGAATAACAAAAAGACAAAAACTTTTTTCACTAAGTGCAGACCTAAACATTGTACCAAATCAAATAGTGTGTTCAAGAAATTTATAGAAATTCATTTTATTATTAAAAAAAACTTCAATTTGAAACAAGTTTGATCACTTATAATATAGAGGAATAAATAGGTCAAATCAGCAAAAAGGTTGTTCTCTGGCCAATCTTCTTCCGGTTTGCAGCTTTTGCAATACCTAAAAAGTAGGTCAAACTGCACTGAAGTGCTTCAGAAATGCCTCTAGCGGAAACAAATTTTGCGCCCGTTCCACTTCAGTGATTAGATGTGATTTAATTTTTGCAGCACGCCAATTCTCTGAGAAAATATTCTCACAAAATTTGCATCTTTTCCGACAATTTTCACATCTGCAAAGCGGCTCCAGCTTTTTTATTCAGGCTTATCATTTACAACAGAGGTCTTTGAAGCGATGCAGGTCCTACCCTCAGTGGGGTAAGTGAGCCATTCACCCAAAGTTATTAATTAAACATGATGGCACGATGAATCTTACATTCTGACTCCATTGGGTAAAGTGAGCTGCAACACGACATAAGAGAGCTCTCATCTGTTCATGTTGACCCTCATGCGATCTCAGTGACCAGCAAATGTGGAACTAAAGGGAAAGAATATGCTGTCTTCATGAACAGTAACAGGAATGAATTTTAAGCTGCGTTGTGATTTGGATCACAGCATCCATATAATACGTACTAATTTGGCAACTCATTACGGGGCAAATTACTTTGTGGGGGAGAACCATATCAAGGTTTTATTACCGCTGTGGCAGATGGTTAATGGCCCTCATCTGCGATAAGAAAAAGTTTATAATGATCAAACATTCCAGGAGGGGGTGCTGTGTGATGGATGACAATTGAATGATAATTCAGCAGCGCTTTGACGGTGCCAAACGCAGAAACGTTTCGGATTCATCAGGAAGACGGAATCGCAAACGCTACGTGAGCGGGCGCTAACACCACATGACTCAAGGCTTGTCATTTCTCTCCTGACTGACAGCCACACATGAAAGCCCAAGATCTCATTAAAAATCTTCAAATGCATTCTAGGAAACACAAAGCTAAAACAGCCGTCACACCTGAATTTTCCCTCCACCTTCTGTAAGCAAAAACACAAAAGCCCTCTCAATGGGAGAACATTAACATGAAAACATTTGGAAATATGATCTTGTTATCTTTAGAACTACATTTGCAGTACAAATTCATTCATTTTTGGGAGATAAAGAGAAGATTGATCTTATTATTAGCATCCACAGCTAAAAAAAAAAAAAAAAGATGTCTTTGTAAAGGCTAATAGTCCCTTAAAAGCACAGTGTTCAAAATGACCCCTTTTACAAAGAAAATGATCAGATCTCTTTGGAAGAAGACAAATCGCTTTCATCTCCATTTATGAAATTACCCTTTTAGCTTAAGTGCTCTGATGAATCTGCTTAAAACTAAACTTATCACAGTTTGTGCTCCACCCTCTTCTTTGAGAGTCCCATAATTGCTACCTGAAGTCCCTTTTTTTAAGACGACAAGTTATTTGACTGCTTATGAGTAGTTAGTGGAGGGAGTCGATAATTTGGGAGTACAGTTCATTATTTCGTCAGCAGAGGGCGTCAATGTGCTAGAAACGTTTATAATTATTTTTAGTTTATTTTTGTACACTTATTTATTTATTTTCATACTATTTCGATCACATTTATGGAGCTGTGAGAGCAATAGCATTTGATTTTGAAGGGTATTTAAATGTTTAAATTACTTAAGTTCAGCTAAAGGTCGTGAGAAGTACTTCCGGTTTCCCACTAGCAAAGCACAGAAAGTTAGAAAGACAGAAAGATATTTTTGTTTTAGTCCACTGGTTCGTTCATTAGCAGGCCAATGTGGTATGTATGTGTAGTATTTTGTGTAAATTGTAAAGTTCTACGGTGTAAAGTCTGAAGAAAAGAATAATACATTAAACAACTCACCTCAGTTAACTCGAACCTCTGACATATAGGGGCGGAGCTACGGGGGGCAACGAGACTCAGGTCCCTCCTCCAAGCAAAAAAACGTTGTTCCCCAATTTTTGAGCAAATATCAATATCATTATTGACAAAAACTGAAAAAAAAAATCATCCATACATGCTTTTTAAGCATCATAAAAATAACAAATATAGTACAAATATTGAATTAATGTGTTGAATTAATTAAATGTATTGTCGCTTCAAACTCAAGTCTTTGTTTTAAATAAGAAATTGTTCTTCATTGACCTTCCTGGATAAATAAAGGTTCAAATACATTGAAATAAAAATAAGCGAAATTTGGCAGCTGTGGATCAGCGGTTTGGCCATCGACCTCTGATCAAAGGATTGCAGATCCGATTCCCACCTTGCCTGCCCATGCATCAAAGTGTCCTTGGGCAAGATACTAAACCCCACATTGCCTCTGATGGTTATAGGTTGGCGCCAGTCTTCATCAGCGGAGTGTGGGAATGAGTCTGTGACTGTAAAGCACTTTGGGCCTTTGATGAAGGTAGAAAAGTGTTAGACAAGTAAACACCTTTTACCATTTAATTTAATAACAAATGAACATAACTTTACTACCCTTTGAAAATCTTCTGCCCCCTTCCTGCCCCCCTGTATGAAATGTTCCACTGGTTACATGGATTCTGCAAGTATAAATCCCTATTCCTGCAGTTAGTCACTGTTTATTTACAATGCAGGTCTCCCATCGGTGACTGAAAACCTCATCCACCCTGACTCAGCTCTACAAGGTACAGTAGTTCATCACAGCACTGGATCATGTGTGGTTCAAACCAGTCAGCTTCACAAAAAAAAATAGCTTTGTTTAATCCAGTGTTTGTCAGAATCAGCAACTTTTTCAAATGAATAAAGAAAGAATACAAGTAGGGGTGTGATGATTAATCAACTTAATACATTAATCGGTTTATATTCCTACAGTCGATCTGTCTGAGGCAAATTGTTAATCAAATCAATCAACCCATACCATCAAAAAAATCGTTTCAAAATTAGATAAATTAATAATGTCAATATTGGAACATGCGGTTTGGATTGAGACACTATAGGTATGTTTGACTGTAACGTAAAAACATCAGAGCGGACAGGACACATGATGACAGCAAAACATTATCAAGCCGTCATTATGCTGCGTTCACACTGGACGCCATTTGAGCGCTCCAGCTTTATGGGCTTATGATGTTCTCATTTTCATCAAGACAATAATAAAAAGATCCTCCAGTTTTATTCTTATTGATCCCCTCTCGGGTTAATGCTCAAACTGGGCCACAGACAGACGGACTACTTGCTCCAAATCCTCCATGTTTTTAATGATGTAGCAACAAATGAAGTTCAGAAAAGCTTTGGAACGTGTCAAGGTGTTGAGCAGTAAATTTGATGCGCGTCAAAAGAGAGGCAGCAGACGGGAATTTGATTCTGGTCAGAATGCAGCGTTACAGTCCAATGTGTGAAAACTCTGAATTTTGCATAAAAGTGACAATCCAGTGGGTGGAATGTTTTACTAATGTTCAGTTTGTATTCATTTTTATGTGAAAAACAATAAGAATCTGGAAAACTCCACCTGCACTGTTCAGTACCAGGTATTTATCTCTGAGTCACACTGGTGGAATTTGGGCTTTTGTCCTGGATTGATTTTAGGTTAGAGAATCAGATAGCTCAAAATGAACAGATATCGACTTTGAATCATATCAGTAAACACAAATTATGACATGGATAGTTCAAATGAATCATCACTACTAATAAGTGTGCTTTGTTTCGACTTTTAATTAGAAAAAGATGACCCATTACTATGGAAGAAGCCAATGAAATGTCTCTAAATTTGTTCATAAGTTTGCTAATTTCTTACAGATGTTAGCACTAATTATTAGCAGATAATGGTATAAAGAGTATGATAGAAATGCTAAACCAGATCACTTAGGAGTATTAGCATTTTCCAGAATCACAGAGAGAATGATGCAGGATGACTGGACTGCAGCATTTAAGTCAAAGCTCCTTTCTGCCAAAAAATACTCCCCAACAAAGCCACTCTCTGCTGCATCTCGACGCTTGATCCTCAATCCAAAGTGTTTACATCAATACCGGATTGAGTGCTGAACAAGAGTGATAAAGGACTCACAGAAACATCTTTGTTTTGTGGGGAAACTTATAAAGGGAATCTTGCTGTTTCTTTGAAACTAAAGCTTGCTGCAGAATCCCAGATAATGGGGTTGCGAAAAATAATGTGATTCCAGACGATTTATAACAATCAAAGCAAGAATCCACCAAGAAGATTGAGCTATTTCACAGACCAAGGGCTAGACATCACCCGCGCTTTAACTCGGGCTCTTATTTCCACTTCTCATTGCAAGAAAGAATAGCGATTTAAAGCTTCATCTTCAGACAGGTGCTCTCATAGCCATCATCTATTCCCATTAGGCTTTAGTCACACCCACTGATCCATGTGAAAAATAAAAAGAAAAGGTCCTAAAGAATGCTTGAAAGCAGAAAAATCCCTCTTCATGTAGAAAATCAACCTTATTTCTTTTGTTCTCGAACATAAAACGAAAGGAAGGTTTAAATGACTGTATTTCTTTAAAGCTAAACACTGGCATACATGATGAAATATGCCCGCACATCTGCTCCCCCTGGATTACACATGAAAGCTTTATAAATATTTCTCTGTTGTCTGCAATGGAAATATGGAAGATAATGTGGTCCTTTGGGGCGGAGATGCATGAGAAGACAATAGAAAGAATCCACGAATTCTTCTGGGTGGAAAAATTGATGTGAAAAAATTCACACACAATTGCATCTTTCCACCACAGTCTTCACTTGTGGTTTCTGCAGAAACTAAAGCCGCTTTTAATTTCATGCATAACTTCATTTCAAACTGTTTTAGACACATTCAGAGTCCTTTAAGCATGCTGCTACGCAGCATCTTTACACAGGACAAAACAGGTTTAGACCTTCACTTTGTTTTGATTTATTCTCCTATCTGGGGTTCAAAGATGTTCTGTATTCGACATGAATTTAAATTTCCAATGACCTTACATGACAAATGTTCAATCTAGCTC
>NC_050528.1:23956750-23966947 GCF_002922805.2 Oryzias melastigma
CCCATTTTAATCATGATGCTGTTTTAAGAGGAAAAACAAAAACAAAAAACGGTTGACATGTGACATAGTTTCAGCAGAGCGTCAGTTATTCGGTGGTGGAACCTTTGGTGCAGAGCAACCGAACCTCGCTACTGAGAGCTCTCTGTTTACACTCTCTCCTGCTAGCTTACAGCCCCTCACACCCCCAACCTAACAAGTGGATTGTTAGAACTCCTCCTGAGGCTTCCTGATTCACATGAAGATCATGAAAACAGCCGAGGTGAAGGAAGAGAAGTGGCAAACAGCGCAACTCTGGCTCCATCTGCTGGAGAAACTGTGGCATTACACTCGTCAGCACACGTGATGGTTTGAAATTGCAGAAACAATTCACATACCAACTTAATATACCGGCAAACTGGTGCAACGATATTTGTATAAGTTGATGTTTTCTTTCTGAGCTGCTAATAAAAGACTAATTCACAAAATAACAACTAGATTCCAGTTAGAGCTGCTGTGAAAAAAAATCAAAAGTATGATCCTTGAAATTAATAAACATTGGAATTTATTAGCATATAATCCAATGTACCTTAATACAACTTGAATTATTTTTGTTTTCTATATTTTCAGAGAATACAAATCTAATTATATTAGCTAAAAATCCAAATCAAAGCTAGTCAGAAACAAACATGTGCAGAGGTTGTTTAAGGATTTTATTGGACATTTTGTTTCTGTGAAATTCTGGATGAAACTCATCAAGAAGGGACAATGGTGCTTGAGTTTTTTATTCTCATCATTCTGCATCACTCATCAACATGGTCATGTCAATGATGTTATTGAAAAAAGACAATTCTGCTTCAGTCAGTGATGATACCAACTGTTTCAAAGTGGAGAGGGGTTCTGTGGTCAGATGTCCAAATCTGATGCTCTTGTTGGTAATCCTGAGCTCTGTCCTTCATGCTGAGGAGGACGCAGAGCTTCCGGCATAGAGACATACAGATTGTTTGTTTCGAAAGAAACTATGGATGCTAAAAGATATATAAAGATTTTAGAGCATCATCTGCTCTCCTCCAAAAAACTGCTTATGAAAAAGGCTTTGGGTCTGCAAATGAGGCAACACAAACCCACAAACTACAGCTGTGGTAGCAAAAAGGAATTTATACTAAAATATACCGTGTTCTGAATATATTCTCATGGTTTAACCCTCAGTCACTCGAACTTTGGCTGCTCACAATAATGTAGGAGTGGCACAGACTCCCCAGTTATTACAGTTTTTATCAGCAGACTTTATTTATCCCCAGGAGGAAATCACATTTTCAGCTTCGATCACCAAAATTCAACAAGGACAAATAAAGAATCATGAAGTTTAGTTTTCCTGTTTTTTTTCAGTTTCTTTAATGTGAAGGTTTCAAAAAGTTGCTTAGTTTAAAACAAACTAGAGTTATGACACATGGTTAGGATTCTCCTTGGAGTCAATAGAACTTTGCATGTTTTTTTTAGACATTTTTCAAAAAGTTTTGACTTTGTTTTTAGATTTATATATATATTTATTTCTTCCACATTTGATCTTTTTTGTATATAAAGCATGAAAACTATTTTATCTCAATTATTGTGAAATTTGTAGTTAAAAAAATAACATTTAATTCTCAAGATTTACCTTTTTTGGACAGTTTCAAATTCATTGTTACAATGAAGGATTTTGCGCCACAAAAATAATAATAATAATAATGATAATAATAATACGAGTTTTTTTCTTGTAAATTCACAACTGTAATCTCGTAAAATTACAAGAAAAAAAGTCCTAAATTTAGCCGATGACTTTTTAAATCAAAAATATGCAATTTATTCCATGTAATTTAACAGTTATGACTTTTTCCTCGTACATTTATGAGATTCAAAGTTGTAAAAAAAAAAAAAAAGCTTTTGTTTGTAAACTGGCCCTAATACTCTGTTGTACATTGTGGAATCATTGGGCAATATAATCAAATACGTATCTTAAAAAAAAGGAGACAGGGTTGTATTAAAAAATGGAAATCAAGTATTGAAACAAAAAACAGTTTTAAAAATAAATAATTGGAGCAAATCATGATATAGTTTAAATAAAAAACATCAAAAATTCCAGACTATCGAGGGTTAAAAGTCTGTGTTTTCAATCAGTTTAAATTTAAGGAGAAAAAAATAATCTAGTAAAGTTATGACTTTACTTTTTATTTTTATTTATCTGTTGAAAATGCTGCCTTCTACTGGTAAGTCATGAGTTATCACATCAAATTCTCCCTTTTGCAGTATATACCAAGGAGGTGAAAATATGTTCATCCCACTTTTTTTTAAATAAAAAATCTAAATGTAACTGTATTTTGTTGTTGTTTTTGAGAGTTTTCTGACAGATGATCACAATAAGTTTGAAACTGATTAGGACCCCCATTGTGCTCCTGTTTAATGACCACCGTTGTTCTGATTCTCCATCTGTTTCTTCTCTTTTTTATTTATTAAGTATGGCTTGGTCTCATTTTTATTTTTTGGTCATAATAAATAAGTGTTTCCTTTATGTTATTGCCATATTGCGACATGAACCAAGCTTTAAATCTCACTTATCCAAAAACACTGTGGACTCCGCGTCCTCAGGGGGAAAGCCGGGGTCAGAGGTCACCGCTAATGGACGTCGCCCGGGTGGGATTTCCACTATGCTTCAACTTCAGATGATAAAAAATGGTCCCGCATGTGATCCTGTTTGTGTCATGGAGTGAGGCATGCCTTCCCTGTCATGGGGGGGACAGAATTCCCACACTGACGCGGAGTCTTACAGTTTGATACCAAGGAAAAATGCTAGAGCCTGGAAACTGGGAATATGGGAAATATGTAGATTAGGCCTTTTAAAGATAATTAAAAGATCACAATTTACAATTCTAATACAATAACAGAGCACACAAAAGTGTATACATTAACTTTAATAATTTTCCATTAATAACATTTTAGTTGTTTTTTAGCTTTTAGTAGGAAAGGCCACACTTTTCACATAAAAATAATTTGTTTTATAAATAGTAGTAAGCTTCCAAACTGAAGATCTCTGGTTCATTTTAATCTAGTTTGAAAAACGTGTTTTTTCCAAGAAAATTGTACAACTTCTGATCAATTTTAAGCCTTTAACACCACTGAGGTGAGCAGAGTAAGGAGCTGTCTGTTTAATCGGAGCGTTTCTCTGTGAGTCAGCAGCACTGAGACTCGTTGAGCATCGGTTGCTATGTGGGTGATTCTCAGTGGCCCTGAGAGGTTTTCACAGCATCTGTGTGGATTTTGTGTCATGACATCCTGCTCTACTTCTTTGATTTTAAGGTAGTTGTATTGTAATTGCAGCCTACTGCCTACTGGTCATACAATAAAAAAAAATATAAGGAAAAATCACCTCTATGTCATTTCAATCACTTCAATCATGCCATCACACTGTGCGCACAACTATTACACAATCTCCTGTTTTCTTCATCATATTGTTTATCCAAATTAAGTTACCTGTGAACAAACTGAACTTTGATCCATTTGATCCTTTGTTTGTTTAATATTAATTAATCAAAATAAAGTTAAAACAATTGAAAAGTAATTTCAAAAATCCCCTGTGTTCCTTACACTCTTTTATTGGGCATCATCCAATCTAATCATCAAGATTGGATTAGATCAAAACTAAAAATGATCTCTTTTGAAGACATCCCGATCAAAGCTCAAAGTTTTGCTGTTGGATTTTGGTTTAAATCTCACCTTGTACAGATTTTCAGCAGCTGGACAGTTTTTTTACCATGAAGGAACTGGGCTGCATTCAGAAACTTCCACACCTGGACTCTGCATGAATAAAGTCCTGCTGGCGCCAGATCTTTGCAGTTTTTACAGCAAAAAAAAAAAGGAAAAAAAAGCCTTTGCCCATTTTTGGAGTGACTCTTCCTTTTAAAAACTTTAATCCTTTTACAGATCTGACATCAATTAACCTAATTAGTTGTGAGCCGTTCTCCCAGATGAATCTTTTTGTTGTTGTTTTTTTTTTTAGTTAGTTGTTTACACCTTGTTTATTTTGAGCCCCTGAGGAGATATGATCTTAAAATGAGCGTCCTGTTGTGAAAAGATATGAATTCTCCAGACTTGTAATACTTCTACTTTCATTTTATTCAAATGGAAAAAAAAAACATTTCAACATTTTCCGATTATGATAGTGATACAGGTAAAGATTTATTGCCACAAAATACTAACATAATCGCACACTGTCTATGATAAGAGTTGATCCCAGTGCAGCACATTCATCTCAGAAAATTTACCCAAAAACCTCAACGGATGTGTCATGTTTACCTTCTCCAAATGACATTGTGAAGTCCTCTGTTAGTGCTTTGATGAATCACACACCCGTCTTTATGTTTCCATTTCAATATTGTGTGAAAAATTAAAGTTGTGAAGCTGCACCGTGTTGTGGACACAAATATGTTTTCATACATTAAATTAGTCAGTTTTGAGATAAGAGCAGCCGTTGTTCAGCGAGTAGGAAGCTTCCGGATAAATGTTTTGGCATCATCAAAGAGTCTGGATTTTTTAATATTTGAACTGTATTTGTATATTCAGGGCAAATCCTAAAAATGTCTTCACCAGAACATAAATAATCTCACATATTACAGAGATTTCTTCAAAAATAAAAAGATTAAAAACAGAACTTCTGCCAATACTTTCAGTCAGCCGGGACCTGTTGTGTAAAACAGGAACACTAACTTTGGCAGGCCTTGATGGGATGTTTGTGTTTCTATTATTTTTTAATTGTGCTAATGGTCTGATGTGATCATGAACCTGAAGATTAAATAAATAAACTACTACTTTTGATCAAACTTGACCACATACAGAGACTGCAGCCACACACCGACCCCCGAGAGGAAACGAGAGTCACCAACTTACCAATAAACACATGTTTAGACTGGAGGAGGAAGTTGGGAAAAACAGGGAAAACTCAAACATAAACAAAGATTTTTTTAAAGAAATTAAGTCCAGAGTAACTGAAGGAAGGAAGCAGAGCATCATCAGCAAAGAAGAGAGAAACAAAGAAACGCCTGAGTCTGTCAATGATCTATCCACACATCCAGAACCCATCTAGAGTACGAGAATAGACATGAATTTTTTGGATGTTGGAAAGATAAGTGGAAAAAAAACTGAAGTTAATGTCTGATCTTTATGAGAATTTATGAACAGTTAAGTTTCCTGTCTCGGAAAAGTGACCACTTTCAATGAAAAGTCTTTGCATACGTGTAAATGCATGTGTTAGACTTCAACATTACAATTCTCGTGTTTCTTTTGGGCTCTACTTACAAGACTCAATTTAATGAGCATTAAAAGTTAAACCAGGTTGAACTTTGACCAATCACAGATTTGGTAGTGACATATGGATGGCGCCCCTTTTGATTCATGCAAATGCTAATCGTTTAAAAATTGATCATGAAGGAGAAATTAATATAATAATTGCAGTTTGTGCCCGACTGGTTAACCCCAAGTCTATCAAGTATATGTTAGAATAAAGCTGTGAAAGTGGTAAGGCATTACAGTCGGTAAACAGTGGGGGAAAAAAACTGAAGAAAAAGCCCCTCCCTGCTTGTCCAGTGTGAACACCATAGACATGTGGATATGCCCAGTACGTAGCATTAGAGAGTTTCTACGTGGTGATCTGAAGACATTAAGTTAAGGCATCCATTGATTCTCTGTAGACTAATCGGCCATTGGGCAGGTATTAGGTTTAAGATATGGACATATGCAGCTCAAACTATATCTGCATTCAAGTGATCAAGTGGTCAGCGATCCAGAACGGAACTGTCTCAAATATGTATCTTTCTAAAAACCTTACTGTAGGTTTTAATGCATGAGACTCAACTCTCTCAAATCCCAGCCTTAAAGTGCTGAAGAAAAGGGGAAATATGAACTCAATGCTTAATAGAAAGAGGGGAAAACTTATTTTTTTTTTCCCCATTTATATTATCCTCCTTTTTAACTATTCTGCTCAAAATATTTTTTTGTCACCGAGTTTGTCTCATAAGTTTACATACTGGTTCAGATTTTGGTTGTTATGTCTTGAGAAGAGCACACTGACAAACTTGTGAGTCTCTCAGATTGTGTGATAAATATGGAAAAGACCCCAGTGGCTCATCACTGGGATGTGACATTGCTGTCCTGCTTCCTGGTACCTCATTAACCTCGTGTTCCCACTCAGCCTAATCTTGCACAATGGGTTCATACGGCAGAATAGGAGAAGACACATTACTGCTTAGTATTTCCATCATTTCTCATGAAAAAATATTTATGCTGCCCTGCTGTGGATTTCTGGCAGTGTACCTAATTTACTGTCACCCGCATCCTGCTGGTGCATTGTTATTCCGGCGTGTTTATTGTGGAGTCAGAGAGTGCAAAGTCATTAGCCTCCTGCCGAGGATTCATCAAAAAAGTGAAACTTTTTATTTTCCAGTCTGCTCTGTGATTTTTCCCAGAATCCCGAGAGGCTCTACATGTAGTACCAGACCGGTTCGCAGTGTGACACAACAGTCCTGCGTGCAGCCGTGGAGGATGCTGCTGTTACGAGATAATTGAGCTAATCTAGTCAATCTAAGTCTGTCAGCATTTTCTGCGAGCACGCTCGTGCAGGATGGCTGCATCCATGTGAAATACATGAACTAATAGTTGGTTAACTATAAACATATTTGGCTTTGGTGTTTTTTTTTCTGTGCACGCTCTGAGGAGACAGATGGATGGATCTGAAGATCTCCATTTTGACAAGCAGCCACCGCCTCTCCAATTAACCTGAAACTGGTTAAAATTGATTTGTCTCCCTTTTTACTGTATCTCCAGATGCTCGATGTATGGCAAGAGGACGTTTGATAATTCATTGAAAGGATCCCGAGCGCTGGCAGTGGCCAGTGGTCATCCTAATTAACATGCATTAGGTAAGCTTCCACCTGCTCTGGCGAATGGATACCTCTGTGCAAACCATGGTCTCCCTGTCCACTGGCAGATGGTTTATTCTAAACTGCATCTCCAATCCACTTAGATGAAAATGGTGTTTGGGGAGTTTTTAATGCGTTCTTGTGGCATTTTTCTCATGGTGAAGGATTTATACTTAACAATTAAGCTTAAAATTGCATTTGCATTTGCTCCACAGTTATAGTTCTGCCCACAACTAAGAGGCAAATTACATCAGAAATTAGATTAGAAATAGTTTATTTTAAGCAATATCGACATCTCAAACACAGGATAACATTAAGAGATAGCCTGAAAGGGAATGGGAGGAAGCGAATTTATATAATCCCACCCCAACTCAACTTTATTATTTCCTTAATGTGTATTATCATTAGATCAGATACTTATATCTTTCCAACACAGATTCTGGTTATCAAGAATCCTCAAGTAACAATAAATCACATGACTATTTAAGGAGATATCAGACTTTGTCATTGCATATGAAGATCTATTATCAAAATTCAGACAAAATGTGCAGATTATTTTTCATTAGAAACAAATGAGTAATATAAATCAAGTATCAAACATCAACAAAATTTAAATTTATGCAGATTATTTTCCGTTGGAAGAGTCAGTATTGTAAAGCATTATCATAGGAATGTATTCGGATTTTTTTAATAGAAAAATCATTAAAAATAAATTAAAACAAAGTATGTAGAGATCATTTTCAATTAGAAATGTCATTAATGTAAATCAAGTATCAATATTCAAAAGTATGTGGCAATTATTTTCACTAGACATTAGCATTATTTCAAATTTCTAATGAAATACTGCTGCTCTGCAGAAACTATTTCCTTAAAAAAACATGTATTTGTTTTTTGTTTTTTTGGGGGTTTTTTGGGGGGGCTAAAAACTGCATATTTATAATAAAAAAAGACTGACAATGCTTTGAAAATATATCAAAAGATGACTAAAGTGGGACTTTAAACAGAAAAAAAAACTACAACAAAAATGAAGCTACACACAGACAATGAATGTATCTAACGCCCAAGTTTTTGCTGAACTGCAGTCGATGACTTCCTTAAGGCCCAAACTACAGAGTCTAAACAGGAATCTAAGTGCAGCAGCCAGACCAAAGGAGGAAGCCTTGAAAGTCTTCCAGATAAAGGCCCGGGGTCACATCATCAGGGAAATGGAGCAGCGATCTGGGAATTTCTTGTTGCAGTCTGCTTCCCGCATTAGAATGAACCTTCCAGGAACCAGGCACTGAGTGTGGATAAGTCAACACTGTCACAGTGGGACAGGAAGCCCTGCTCTGTTTGTCATACCCATCAGAGAAAACAGTGCAATTACCAAAAGCCTGAAACATATTCGCTGTTACAACACTGGCTAATGTCAATATATGTGTCTTTAAATACCACAATCTTATGCAGCTTTTGCAAAGTCTGGCATCAATTAGAATGTAGTTGTTTTTTTTTAATCAATTTCCCCATTGAAGTCCCATCTACTCTCTATGCTTCACAATTTAAATCTCATTTTGTTTCCCCCATGAACGTCTTTCCCCCCTATGACTCATTTCTGGTAATTAACACCAGTTTGTCTGTTTTCAGGGATGTGTGTCGAATGAATGCGATCTTGTCTCCAGTTGTTTATTTTTGAAATATGAGACATTTTTTGGCTTCATGATTGGTTTCATCTGAGTCTAATGCCACCAATTTATTTTTCTCTGTTCCATTTTTTCACTATAGAAGGAGAATTACAAACAGACTGACAACATTCTTAACAATAAACTCCTAATACACTAGACTGAGACATTAGTTGTGTTACTCTTTGGTTAATAAAATTTACAACCACAACGTGAAGCACTAAAACTCACACTGTTACAAACAAAATTCTACTAAAACTGTTGCAAAAAATCATTTGTTTTTTCAGCAGACTTCAACCCCCTCTCTTTTTTTTATTAATTTTCCCTTATATGTGGTCCAGATGCCTCCTGGATGCCTCCCTTGGGAGGTGTTCCTGGCATGTCCCACTGGGCGGAGGCCCCGGGGAAGACCCAGGACACGCTGGAGAGTCTACGTCTCTTGGCTGGCCTAGGAACGCCTCCCAGAGGAGCTGGAGGAAGTGGCCAGGAGAGGGAAGTCTGGACATCTTTGCTTAGAATGCTCCCCCCATGACCCTGTCCCAGATGAGCAGAAGAGGATGGATGGATGGATGGATAAAAAAATATTATTTATTTATTTATTGAATTTTTAATAAGGATAGCTAAAACTACGTGTCTTGGATTATAAGTTATGTAGCAAATGAGCGACATACAGCACAAGAAAGGTCAATGGTATTAAAAGTAGTTGAAAATGCAGCTTTGTGGTAAATCTACTGTTCATTCCACAGCACAAATAATCAATACTTTTGCAGCAGTGCTTCTTGTAAAAAAAAAAAAAAAGCCAAATGCATTTTTATGATGTATACAGTGGTCCCTTGCTGTATGGCGTTCAACTTTTGCTGCTTTGCTGTTTTTTTCGGTGTAACTTTACATGTTTTTTTTTTAACATTGTATGGTGTTCTGTGTCCTGATTGGCTGTTGATCTTGTCAATAAATCTCTTCTGTGCATGTTTCTTGTACAGAAATTTGGCTCATGTAGTTTGTCAGAGCTATTCTATAAAACTGGAATTATTTTTCAATAAAAGTGTAACTTTGTATGTTTAAACAAGATGTGTCTGTGAAAAGTGTATGAAATGTGTACTGAAGGATTTTACACCCTTAAAATATCTATAATCCTACTTTGAGGATTTCTCCTATTGTAGATTATGGAATGTTTCCTCCACATAAACGAGGAAACACTGTACTTGTATTGCGGTTTTCTATCTTAAATAAGGGCCGAGGCTTTCAACAGTCACTAGTCCCATTCATCCAATCATGCACAGCTCCACTGCCATCCAAGGTGCCAACTTGTCTGTCAGAAGCAGGCAGACGGCTGGATCCAAGTATAGCACAGACAAGAGAACAGGAGTGAAGCACAGCTAAAAGTCCACAAAGCTAAATCAGGGTCAGGCAGACAGAGGTCAAACACGAGCAGGAGAACAACAGGAGTGGTCAGAGCCCAGGCGAGGGTCGGGGCAGGCAGCAAACAATCAGTTGAAGACGAAGCAGGATCAGATGAAACAGAAGATCAGATCAGGATGAGAATACTCAGTGATGCAGGCCGAGTGGAACAAACAAGACCTCGCACTGAGATACTGGCGGTAGTGGTTGGGGGCGCT
>NC_050528.1:23966974-24012718 GCF_002922805.2 Oryzias melastigma
TCTGTGGGGCTTCTGGGAGTGACAGCAGGGGCTGATGGGTAGTGTAGGAAGTGCCAATACTTCAGCATTTTACCCAAATACACTTTGACACATGGACAGACAAACTGAACCTGCTACCTTCCTATCAGAGGTTAACCACTCTACTTCAGCACTACAGCTGCCAGTATTAATAGTTCTACGTCTCTGCATTCCTTTAACGCCTAAAACACACTTACTGATCATCATGTTAGCCTAAAAAGTTGTGGTGTTGCTCCTCTTCATCAGCAGCACATCAGAATGTCACCAATTGACTACTAAAACAACTACGTTGTTTCAAAGTCATTTAAGGAACCATGTCCATTTTACAGTAGGACCTGTCGACCATGTTTATTATTAACAAACATGTCAAATACACTCTTTTTTTTAAAATATATTTTATCGTCTTGTCCTAATTTACAAGGATTTGAATATACAAATTCTCAGAAATGCAATTTTAATCTTGATTTTCTTTATATATGTCCATCATCAGAAATACCACAAAAACATGCTTAATGATTTGCTCATAAGTCCAAGGTTTATATATATATATATATATTTAGAGATAATGGAAAAACATCAACAAACAGTTTATCATGGTGCTCTATTTTCAATCCCTCCTTCTATCATTCCTTCTATGATTGTGTAATTTTCAGTTTATTGACTCTCTTTTAAAGTGGTGGTTTGTTAGAGTTCTTCCTGAGTAGCTGCATCAGATGCATCTTTATGGGTTTTCCAGACCATTTATAGCCAATTATGTGGTTAATTTATTATGTTTTTTTTTATTTTTCAGTTTACCACAACTGCTAAAATCTCTTCAGATTTGTATATGCCTCAATTCAGAGAAGAGCGTTTCTCAAGTTAGCTATTATTGTGTTGTAGAACTAAGAATTTTATTAGATTTGTGAAAAAAAACTCTGACTAAGAACTATTTTTAGCTCAAAACTCAATGTATTCATGCCCAACAATAAAAACAGAGGAGCCAATTTTGATTTTAAAAGTCCTAATAAAACAAAGAAAAAGAGACAGTTGCCCAAAAGAATCTCAAAGTAGGACAGGAAATGATCTCAAAGAAGAAACCATGTCATCCCACAAAAGCACCTGCACATCCTTTTACAGTGCTTTGCTGTAAGGTATTTGCACATTTTTATCAAAAGTGAAAGTGTGAACGCGCCCTTAGCTTCACTGCTCATGCTTTTATTTCATACTGCCCACGGCACTTCTGTGTCCATAGAGCAGGAGAGTGGTTGCCAGGTATTATTTGCCTGTTCCTGTGTGAGAACAGCTCCTATTCCATATGGTGATGTGTCATCTGCTACTTCTGTCTCTGCTGACTTTGAACATAACAATGGTGAGCTTGAAACATGAGCTTCCGGCCGTACTCCTAATACTCAGTCATATTTTATTATAGTACTTTTCTTAAAAGCTTAATGGTAACTCTTTAAAGCTGCTTTGTTGGTTAATTTTCACTTTGAGACCAAAATCTCTACGACAAGGTTTCATTTTGGAGGAGACAGAAAAAAAGGTGCAGTACATTTTTCCAGCCATGTTACTATGCTACATCCAAACACTTAAATACCTGCTTAATAGCTGGGTTTTTAAACCAGTGCAAACATCTTAAAAAGACATTTGATAATGTTTAGATGCAAAAAAGGAAGTATATTTGTAGAAACGGAATAATTATCTTTTGTTGTAAATCCTATTTTAAAGCAGTTTGGCAAAACTTTCATGTAATTTGGAGATGATCTAACTTTTCTGCACTTAAATTATGTATTTATATATTATATATCACTTTCCCATCAGCCCTTTGTTTACACTCTCCTGCTAGTTATGGTACCTCACAAGCTCAAGCTGAAATTAGCATAGCAAAAAAATAAAAAAAACAGATTGCGGATCTATTTGACTGCAAGTTGATGCATCCTGATCCAACATGATTTGAATAAAAACAAACTCAGAAATGCAGTTTTAGTCTTCAATTATTTCCTACATGTCTTCCATTGTGAGAAAAAGGCCACAAGAACATGTTAAAAACATCATTTACATTGGAGTGGGTCTTTAAATAGTCTTTTCACCTTTTGTCATGGTGTGAATCCACATCAAACTAGTTGGATTTTAGTAACACTATTATCCAACTTTTCCGGTGTGACTGTCTGCTGCTCTCATGTTGTAAAAATAAACCGGTAACATATTTTGCCTTACATATCTGGTGCCCCATATATTTGAACGCCTTTAAAAACGTCTGTTTTTATGTACATCAAGTAATTCTAAAAAGGGAAACTTAAAAAAAAAAAACATTCACAGTTATTTAAAACAAGTGAGATTTTGATGTTCATGTCACATCAACCTCTTTTATGAAAAATATCGATATTGGTATCAATATTTGCAATATTGACAGGTATTGGATCAGTACCTAGTAGTCTGGCTGGGTTTCCTGGTACTTGGAGAGATTAGGGTTAGGATTAGGGTTAAGGTTATGTTAATAAATGTGACCAACAACAACATTTAACCTTGGAAGCACTTATAATATGTGCCGGTAATGTATTACGCATGGCCACCATGAATTTCGGTCACACGTAATTTTTTGTGAATAACATCAACCTTTAAGTATTTAGCTGCATCCCGAACGTTATTCGTCTCTTTTTCAAATGTATATCAATCTGGATACATGCAATTGATGTTGATGTTGTTCTCCTTTCAACACATTCCGTCAGGTGTCGTCATAGACAGAGTTTTTCCTGGTGTACTTTCCTGACACAACCCTGTATTATGTGTGGACCGACACAGGGAGACCCCAAATTAGGACGTCCTGTGGCTGTATAGTTAGGTAGTACGTGAAGGGCTTTACCAGAGGACCAGACTGGATTTAGTTCATCGTCCCCACTGGGAAGTGGTTTTCCATGTTAGTCCTACACTCAGCCAACTGAGCTATCCAGCCGCTCAAGTGAGATAGGTGAATTATAGGATTCAGATTAATATCAGAGATTTTACTGTTATTTGCATTTCACTGAGGATTGGTAAGAATGGAAAAATCCATTCTTAGAGACCGTTAACTTTTGTCGTTTATGTAACATCTTGGTTTGCAGTGTTTTTTTCAGTTTCCAGACACAAATTAGGGGGAAATAATGTATTTTTTTTTTTTTGCTACATCAAATTATTGAATATGCTTCCTGCACAAATAATGTTTATATTTGATCCCCAAAAATAAACATGTATTCTGAATGAGTTAACTTCCTTGTTTTCCCTTCTAACATTTTTGTTTCAAAATGGTAATATTCCAAAAACAAAACAAAAAAAATCAAGATAACGGGACATCTGGGAGTGAAGGAAGAGCCCAGAAATGATTTTCTCTTCTTTTTTTGGTTTTGTTTTGTTCATCTGGACTAAACCTAGAGTTCAGTCTGATGATCACAGACCGTCTGGATGAGGACGCTATGACATTTACTCTTGGCCCCGGAGATTGCTTCTGCCAAATATTCAGCCTAACGAGTCCTAATAAATCATGCCAAATTGAAATGTGGCTCTGTGTCTCAGACAGCACGCTCTCTGCATGCATCAGCGACATCATCTCAGCACTCGGTAGACATGGAAACCCCAATAGCAGGGAGATTCTGATCAACAATGACTAAAATGAGGAATATCAATAGATTATCTGTGGATTTGCATATGATTATGGAATTATGAAAAAGTCAAATCTTTGATGGATTTTAATTAGATCACTGCCAACATTTGACCGAAGTAGATTAGGAAAGGAAGAGACAGATATGTCTGAGTATTTGTGTTGGTAGACACACTATAAAACTATAAAAACTAAAATGATCTGATTTTTTTTTTACTGGATAGAATAAAATAATTCTGATTCAGACTCACAAAAAGATGCAATAAAAGTAAAAAAATTGTCAGAATATGAACAAGTTGATATATTTTATTCAGTAGAACCACCAATTAGTTTGTGAATGGGAAACTATGCTGAAAGATTGTATGCTTTACATTTGTCAAATTGTACATATTGCATTTTTCTGAGTGTCATGGGTCCCTGGATAAAGTATCACTTGTCCCAGGAATGGGTGGACCAGAGACCAAGTCTAAAGTATCATTATTTTTAAGGAATTTTTTGGTCTCAAATTTCTAATTTTTCAGTAATCTTCAAGCATGTTTGATGTTTTATGTTTTTATTTTCCATTTTGTTACATAAACTACAATTGAAAATACAAGAAAACTACTATAATTTATCATGTGTTGTCATATTTTGATCCATTTTTTTTTTTGTTGTGTATATTATATCGGGCAAGAATTACCTGGTAAAAATGATGGTATATCTTTTTATAGCGAAAGGGTGTGCTGCTTTTTGTTAAGGGTTGCCTTATTGTCAAGTGACAGTGTGAAAGCAAAAAGGTTTAACACATCTAAAGCTACAGACTATGCGACACACATGTTCAAGAACACGCTAAAAGTGGATTCTTGAACGCACATATAGCCCATGGTGTTCACAGTGGACAAGCAGGGAGGGGGGTTTTTCTTTTTCTACTGTTTATTCGTACAGCTGGAAGACTCTTGATGAGAAATGTTGAAGTGGGGCAAACCTCATGAATCTTGCTCCAGGCTTTTTCTTTCAAGGCTCAATGTCATATAATGTCAACATCTATTTCTTTTTCCTTCATGATCATGTTTTGCAGTTATTGGTACTTCTCTATTTTGAAAAGGGCACTACCCAGACATCACTACTAAATCCAAGTTCCTGATTGGCCAAAGTTCAGCTTTTATTGTGCTTTCTATGAACACCCAGTTTGTATATAGAGACCAAGAATGATAATTCAAAGCTGCAGGAGTCATGAAACATTTAGCAGAGGACTTTACTTCTTGGTGGGAGCCTGTTTTAGAGATCACTGTCCCCAAATGAACAGCTTGGGTAATTGTCTCTTGGCTGTTTAGTCTGGTCTGGAATGTAGCTGGTGAAGGAAAACCAAATAAAGAAATAAAGACGTGGAACTTTTTTTTCCCTGCCCAATTCAATTGAGTCCATGTGACAATCCTCATGTGACAACACATATGTTTCCCATATTTTCCCTGCACGATTATGCAAGATTTTTTTTTTAATGTCAGCTGAACAATAATTATTCCCAAAAGTTAACAAAAATGGTTCGGTAGAAAACCAAAAATCCTCCTAGGAGGCCTTCAGTAAGACTCCTGGACATTTGTGGTCAATAGAGGAAGTGAACCACCAGCCCAAAACTGCTCTCACTCAAGAATTCATTAAGATGCAGAACAAAACACTGTGTATATTAATAAGAGAAATCATGGATTTTTGTGTTTTTCATTTGAACGAACTTCATAACATGCAAAAACAGATGACAAAAAGCATAATAAAGAACTTTTTCTTCCTTCTCCACTGTATAAGCAATATTGTAAATTTGTTGGTAAGAAAAGACTGGCAGCTGTGGTT
This sequence comes from Oryzias melastigma, assembly GCF_002922805.2. Taxonomy (NCBI): domain Eukaryota; kingdom Metazoa; phylum Chordata; class Actinopteri; order Beloniformes; family Adrianichthyidae; genus Oryzias; species Oryzias melastigma. Next base: position 23,972,430 of record NC_050528.1, read on the forward strand.
GTTAGAATTTTCACCATTAAAATAAAGTGTTACTTTAAACAATATTAAGAGGGAAAAAAACATACGTTTTTACAGTTATTTTTGGGCAATATTCCTAATTTTTTACTGTAAATTGTAAATATATTTACCCTTAAAAATACAGTGGAACAGCAAAATTATAAAAAAAACAAATTGATATTTATGGTAGAAAACTGTCAGCTGAGGTTGTCAGAATTTTACAGTAAAATATAAAATGATAATTTGTTTTATCACATTAGGGTTAACATAATTGCTATTTTGTATCATAATTTTACTGTAGGAACATCTGATTTTTCCAATAAAAATTACAATGTCAGTCTAAAAAATTAACAAAGATGTACATTAAGGTTGACAAGATTTTACAGTAAAAATTATTCTACACTAAAAAAGTTTTCCCTGAGTTAAAAAATGTTATGCAAAGTAAATTTTATAATAGCATGTTTGAGACTCCAAAAGTCTAAAATATATTGTTATTTAATTTAATTTAATTTAATTTAATTTAATTTAATTTAATTTAATTTAATTTAATTTTATTTTATTTTATTTTATTTTATTTTATTTTATTTTATTTTATTTTATTTTATTTTATTTTATTTTATTTATTTTATTTAATAGAATAGAATAGAATAGAATAGAATAGAATAGAATAGAATAGAATAGAATAGAATAGAATAGAATAGAATAGAAAAGAAAAGAAAACCTCTATTTCTATGGCACTTTTCCCAAAAAGTGCTTTACAAAAATAGCGTAAAATAAAATCAAAACACAAGAGGTAATAAAATTCAAAAATAAAAATAAAAGTTATAAACAGTAAAACAGCGTAAAACATAGTAAAAGATCAACTAAATCTGGGTTACAGTTTTTGATCCACATAGTGGCAGAGATTTCATAACCTTCCCTGTCGAGTTTTTGTTTCTAACTGTCCTAGTTCTTTGATAAAAGTTTTCATGTGATGAGTCTTTAATGAATGTACAGCTCATTCTCTATAAGCCTGCTATTTTTACAGCTCTGAATTTCTATTACATTGAAATAATGGGGATAATAACTAGGACATACAAAGAAAAGTACTTCAGATGGTACTGAGGTAAATAGGTGAAGGTCTGGTTTGGTTGTTAGATTATATATGATGGTGATGTAACCTAAATTATATTATTATATGTGTTGTTGAAGGAAAATTGCTTAAATGCAACCGTTTTCTCTCCAAATAGGAGCTTTGATTCTGAAGGAAACTTGAGAAAAAACATGTTCAGTGTCATATGGATCGTTACATTATCAGACTTAACCAGAATTTTCCATTTGAGCTGTGATAAACACATCCAAACAAACCTGAAAGGTCTTCTCACTTTGGTGTTTGGTGTCAGAAATGACCGAGGATGTAATGCGACAGAGGATGACCTGTTTTTAGCAGATTAAGAGGATCTTGCAGTCTCTTTTATGCGGCTTCTACTGGCCCATAATCCATCTAAACGTGTTTACTACATGCCTGGTATGCTGAAAAGCGAGACATCCAGTTGGATCCGCACTAGAACATGTCCTGAAAAACAGAGCTGTGAGAAAAAAATAGACTCTTCGGCTGCTGAACTTTACCCCAGTTTTAAGGCATGCAGCTGAAAGTGGAAGACGATTGGTTGAAAGAGCCAGCGCTTTAACTCTCAGCTCCACAAAAAGTTTTTTTTTAATAATTTTAAACAGTAAAATATTTTTTCACTTTCACTCATGACACTATATGATATCTGGGAATGCAACAATTCTCGATTTAAAACCGCATGTTACACCGAATCGTGGGGAAAGTGAATCACAGATCACTACTGCACACTAGAGCTGGGCGGATCGGTCCAAAATATCTATATTATTGATCTCCTGTTGTTATTGGTATTCATATATCGATCTCTTGTTTGAAACTTTTCTGTGTCTGCAAAAAGAACCCAGCTTTTCAGTTGTTTCATTTAATTGAAAATATAATCCTTGTTCTGTTTTTGTGTAATTAAAAGTAATTAAAATGTGCAAAAAAAACATTTGCGGCAATTAAAAACAATAGAGATTCTCAGGTTCATGCCACATCCACAACATTTACAAAAATATTGTTATAGATAACGGCGAAATCGACCTGTATCGGATTGGTATCAGATAACGATATGCTCAGTGTCGCTCAGCCCTACTGCACACCCATATGTTTGAGTTAAAAACGTATTTTGCTAAATTTAAGAAGGATTTCCATCCATCCATCTTCTTGTCCGCTTCTTCCCTTTCGGGGTCGCGGGGGTGCCGGAGCCTATCCCGGCTGCTGATGGGTGAAGGCGGGGTACACCCTGGACAGGTCGCCAGTCTGTCGCAGGGCCTCAATCACTCTCACATTCACTCACACATTCACACCTAGGGGCAATTTAGAGTCACCAATTAACCTATGAAGCATGTTTTTGGACGGTGGGAGGAAGCCGGAGTCCCCGGTGAAAACCCACGCATGCACGGGGAGAACATGCAAACTCCACACAGAAAGGTCCCAGCCGGGATTCGAACCGGGGCCTTCTCGCTGTGAGGCAAGAGCGCTAACCACTGCGCCACCGTGCAGCCAGAAGGATTTCTTATATTTTATTTTCATGACATTACACCAGATTTAGAATGGGCCAAATGAAAAGTTTTCTTGATTGTTACTTGCTTATCAGCAAATACAGTTTTTTGTTGTTGAATTGTAATACAAAAAATCATACATCAAACCAAAGCAGAACCCAAAATTTTAGGCTTAAACTGAATAGTTGCATCCAGCTAAAGAGTTGAGGCACTTTTTGTATAAGAAATATCTCAACTTTTAGCAAAATAACATTTTTTGTGTGTTTTACATGTTCTTGTAGCAGTTTTACTCATGATGGAGGACATATATAAAGAAAACTAAAATAAAATTAGCATTTCGTAGTATTTCTTGATTCAAATTGTTGGGAATAAGGAGCAGAAAAAAAGGTAGTTGAAAAAGGTCGTCGTTTATGCATAAACTATACAATCAACAAGCCACAAGCTCCCTGCTCCACTTGTGATCCATGAACGTCTTTGTTTTCTCCGTTTGAGCTGAAATCTGGCTCAAAACTGAATGATGCTCTTCCTCCAAGTAAGATATTATATTTGAGTGTGTTCAGAAAGAAGGAAAAATCCCAATGAATCATTCTGTTTTTTCATTCATTTCACATGATTTTGTGTCTGAAACTGTTGCATGTCGTCACTACCTGAAAATGTTGAACTCTGTAGAGGGTTTTCTAGTTAGTAGGTCAATGTTTCTTTCTTTTTGAGACTAAATGCTTTCCTCATCACACCTTTAGAGTCAACAAAGTTGAAGCTATTACTCCATCCTTTACGATAATTCCACATGCATACCTGCTCATTTCCTCGTGATCTGTATGTTCACGTAAATGTTGCTAATAATGGAGCTTATTTAGGCCTTTCTATAATATATCCTGTACATGCTGGAAAATAAAGGTTTTTTTCGAAAAAGATAATGACTGTTCTCCCCTCTCCTGCAGAGAGTGCATTACTCATTCGCCATTCCACTGAAAGTCCAGCAGTACTACATCATTTGAAGGCTATTATGTCTAAAGTATGCTTTGCAAGTCGGTTGGAAGGGGGGCTCATTATTTTCCGAGGAAAGTGACCTCCCGTCAACATGTGTCGGACAATGCAGCTGTTCGGAGGAACGGCATTGTTCATGCAACCAGAGGAAGTTGCGTCAGGCGCCGTAGGAGCTCTCATCTGGCACGCTAATCTTCCTCTTCCGGTGAGAAAAGAAAAAAATAAAAAAAGAAAAGTCACTCAAGTATAGCTATTAGAGTTTACCGTTAGACCCCCTTTGTTGTCCAGTCTAAACATAGATTCTTGGGTTTAGTGGGTAATTGTTTCGCAACCCTGAAGCCAAAAATAGATTCAACATCTGCATGCCTGCAGACCTTGATAGGAAAAAGCGGAAAGACGGAAGAATTTAAGCTTCTTAATCCATTTATCTTTACATTTCATGTTGGAGATACAAAATATGTCTTAAAAAAGTAAATAGACCCAAGCTGCAAGAGAAATAATCTTATTAATAAAGTTTTTCAATTGAAAAATAATTTTATTTAAAAAAAACAGTGAAGAAAGATTTTTTAAAATTAAAAATAAGAATTCTTATTAAGACAATTTTCCTTACAGGATGGGAAACTTCATTTTTATTTGCTTAATTGAGGAAAATCTGCTGATGGAGTAAGAATTTTTGACTTATTACTATTTGTAGTGCACAAATGTCAATAAAAAACAACAATGAATGGGACATTACTGTAAATAAACATTAATTTCAGAACATTTTGCTTTAAAATAAGAAAATGAAAAAAAAAAAACTATTATTGTCTTTTAGGAGGAAACGTTTCCATAATGATGAAGCTGATCTGTTTCTGTTGCTGAGCAGATCATGTGAGAGCTGAACTGAAACTGACCTCTCCGTCACAGCTGCAGAGAATGAAACACATTTATCAAAAACATATGCCATTGAAGCTTGTTTCTCGTACATAATAAGAATAATAAACTTTATTTAAAAATCACTTAAATTGCCCATACAGACTCAAAGTGCTGTACAATGACAGAGGATAAAAACATATCAAGAATTAGATCAAATTAAATTAAAAGCATACAATGAAATGCTTATAAAGTTACATTCTTAAAACAAATGCCCTCTCTTGCCCATTCCATATCCAACCCTTCACATGCTTCCTGTTATATTAATTTATCCTAAAATCTTAAATTAAAAGATAAAACAATTCTTGTATGTCACAGATATGATTTTTAATCAAAATGTCATTTTTATAAAATATAAAAAAATAAAGTTACAATGGTTAATCAGCTTTAATCAGTTGATTAATTAATTAATCAGCATTTTTTTTACTTTTATTAAATATGTTCTAAAGGAGGTTAAAAAAAGTTAATCTATGTTGGTTATGTTTTTATTGTTTTATTTTAAAGAAAAATTGCTGATGAAACTTCGGTTACGAAAAAACACTTTTAAATAATTACTGTTTTCACAATAGCAGCTTGGGGTATTTTATTTTTTTTTTTGGCTTTTAATTTAATCAGAGGTCAAAACAGAAGCTAACAAAATCCCCGGACCTGTTTGAATCAAGGGGGTTTTCAGCTTTCTGTGAGAACACACAGTTTCCCTTTAGGTGCTCGACAACACACACACACACACACACGCACACACACACACTCACAAGGTCATGCTGTGAGGCGGCCCATTAACTGGCGAGTCACTCCGCTGTGAGGAAGTGTGGAGGAAAGCGAGCGTCGAGGAGTCTCCTCATCCTCCCACTCGTCTCGCCTTATTGGCTGCCTGCCGTGATGTCACAGCACACTGCCTATAAAAACAGGCCTCCCGAGCGGCAGAGCAGAGAGCTCATTCCCTTACAAAGACGGCGGCTCCTCCACAAACCCTGCAGTCTTTCCGCCTCTGTCTTTGGAGTTATTTGTCAGAAGTCATGTGTCGAGGACTCGAGTCGCTGCCCATCACCTGCCTTGAAAGGTGAGCCTCATGCAAGCTTTTTTTCTAAATTCCTTTCATAACATGAATGCAATCACTTTGTAAAACTTATTTTTTAATATCAAATGTAATTTTTTTTCCAGGGCAAAGGAGCTGAGAGCTTTGTTTGGTAGTTTACTGCAGAAGTCAGACCACAGCAGCTGTGGACAGTCCAGGAAAACTGACAAACTCAGGTAAGAGAGTCAAGCAATCTGACTTTTTAAGAACTCACCATAACGTTGAAGAAGATTTGTGGAATAATTGTTACTTTTTTCTATGAATGCAGGTTAAATGAAGTCAGTGAGCCTCTCAAATGGAGGGAATCGTTTGAAAAACTCCTGTCCAGTCAAAGTAAGTTTCTGTCAGATTTTGTTTTTCTTTTTTGTGGTCCAGAAGTTTTAGAAGTTCAGACTCTAAATGCTTGTTGCTTCTTTTTTTAGATGGACTCTGTCTATTCAGAGCGTTCCTGGTATCGGAGTTCAGCGAGGAAAACATCTCCTTTTATTTAGCGTGTGAGGACTACCGAGCATCCAAACCTTCCAAACTGGCCGCCAAGGCAAAGAAAATTTACGAAGAGTTCATCTGCTCCGACGCGCCGCGAGAGGTGATTATCAAATGTCAAACTCAGACCCTCCATGTTTGTTTTTGTTGTCATTTTGCTAATAAATATTTACTTTATTTGCAGGTAAATCTCGACCATGCAACCAAAGCAATCACCGTGGAGAACATGCAGCGACCCTCTCCGTCCTGTTTCAACCTGGCCCAGGCTAAAATCTACACCCTGATGGAGAAAGACTGCTACCCTCGCTTCCTCAAGTCCTCCACGTACCTGGACATGACCAGAAAGACAGGTTAATGGACCAAAGTGAAGAAGAAGAAGTCGAAAAGCTCTGCCGGGACAAACGCCACACGCTGAGAACTTTCATGAAGAGCTGTGGAGTTATTTTGAGAAACAAGATGTGGGGGCTCCAGGCTGGAGGCCCGAGTCCACGTGAGGCTGTGAGAGGACACTGACAGACTGAGCCGCGGGCGCCGGCGGCCTCTGACCGACACACGTGCATTTTACACACAGACTGATCGATGCCAGGCTCACGGGCAGGAATCAGCAGGAAATGAACGACGCTGTCACACAACCAAACTACCACAGATGCTTCTGTGTAGCAGGAAATGTTTATTTAAGCCTTATTTATTTAAAGTATTTTTTTAATTAAATGTTTGCTGTGCAAATGTTTTTGTGTTTTGTACGTTGAGATGCATTAAAATGCACAAAATGAATAAAAGAGGAAAAAACATGAAATGAATTTTTTGTCTTGTAGGAGGAGGAGTGGATAAAAGGAGGGAAAACTTGTTCTGCCTCAGATTCTAATTAACCCACAGCCTCAGGAATTCCACTTCACACGTAGGTGACTCCTTAACTCGGAGTTACACCCAGTGAAAGACATGAAGGGAGAGTTCATGAGCACAAATCTGAGCTCATCTCATTATAATAGGAATTCTGTACGAAGGTGGTTTTAGAAGGTTTGATAAATACACAATTTCTAAGCAAAATACATCAATTTAACTTTAACTTTTTTAATTTTCTTGATCTACAGTGTTATTACCCTTTTTCTGATGCCTTTATTTACATTTTTGGGTAATTATGTTTTTATCCAGAAGAGAATCTGTAAGAACTTTGTTTTAATAAAGTGGATTTTGTTGCCTCACTATTACAAAAGATTTAATTAGTATAATTAAACTGTTGAAAAAGAACATAAACCCAGTGGAAGTTAACCCTTTAACACCTGAGGTGTTTTCAGTGACACTTAAACACAAAATCTTTAGAATTACATTGATCGTATTAATAGTTGAAAAGTTACAGTAAATCAAAGAACATAAACGCTAGAGCTCCAGTGTTAAAGGGTTAAAAAATAATGTCATGTGCGACATGAAAACGGTCAGATCAAACTTAAATGAATAATGAACTTTCCTGGCAGTGCAGACGTAAATCCAAGCGGGAAGACTAATGGACACTGGTGCGTTTTTCCACAGAACTGTGGCTGGTCACACAGTTTGGACTCAAGAGGATTAAAGTCAAATACGTAAATGTTTCTGTCTAGTTGAGAAACTGCAGGAACAATAACTGAGACTCTCCAGCCTGAGAGGAAACAGGACTTTTTTAAATTACATTTTTATACTTTTAAAATGCAGTAGTTTAGCTTTAATCTTTGTGGTTACAAAATAGGACAAAATTTAAACCTGAAGTGGGTAGAGCTTTTGCAACGCAATATAGGATCCACCTAGCAACTAAACAAACAAACAAATAAAGATGTAATCAAAAGGCACGAACTTAATTTTTTTTTTAGTTTTTTGCTTTTATCAAATTTTAATGAATTAAAATGATCATTTTAGTTCAGGTTATTAATGCGGCTTTTTCTACCTTTGCAGTCTCTTTGTCTCTACACACACAGCCCACGCCGCACATGTCTCTGCTGCAACACTATGGTTTTCAGTCGGTGTAATTACCCGACGTGACGTGGTACAAAAACCTGCAGTGTTTGCTTCACTCTAGCTCTCATTTCTGAGTGTTTTAATGAGGAAGATTAGGAAAGAACTCCCAGGTGTCTGCTGCACACACCGTCAAACATCAGTCTCTTTAGCAAAAGAATGTCAAAACATTTCCTTATTTGCTTTTGATTTGTCGAGGTAAAGATTCTTATTCTTGGATATACAGTTTCTCGGCCACCATTATTAGTTAGGGGCCTGTACACATTCGGAAGTTTCTAATATAGCCTTAAAGTTTTACTCATTTTTAGGAGAAAGGCAGCTTTCAGTGGGGGTGTTACAGTCTGGTGTGGTATGGATCTGAAGAGAGTGAACATCTGGCTTTGTGTATCAATTAGTGAGGCAGTATAAATCCATTAGATAAACCAAATGCTAACACATTGTGGTCTATAATGCAAGTTAAAGTGGAAAATGGTGGCAAGTCCTTGGTTTGGAAAGTAGCTTTTGACTGTTTAAAGCTACGTTCACATTGTTCTCGACAACACACTTTCAAGCAACCACTTCCAATGAAAAGTACACTGGAAAAAGTGAAATGTTAGATAAATTAACAAAAGCTCTGAAATTTGTTACACTTTAAAATATTAGTTTTTATCAAACTAAAATTTTAAGGTAAGTTCATTTTAATTTTATGAAAATTGTTACTGTAATTTGTTACATTGAAAGATCTGTTTCACTTTTGTCATGATCAAAACTGTAATTTGAACGCACATTTTTATGACCGCTTATGGATTATATGTACATCCACTGAACGCATGTTGAAAGTTGAACCAACTTTGACCAGTTAGGGACTTGGACTTGGGTGTTTCTTTTAATTCACGGAACTATTTGAGAACTGATCATCAGGGAGAAATGAATAAATGTATGACACCAAAGCCAAATCGGAATTCTTTCCCCTACCCCTACGGCTTCTCCCTAATCCTACATTTAGAGAGTTGTGGAAAAATAGTGTCTTCCAACTCGGACGTTATTCCCACTCGATGGCGTTATCAATAGTCCCCAGTCATCTACGTTAGTGTGTAATATTAATCATAACCCAAACGTGGAGACATGGGGTTTTTGTAGAACTCTTCACAATAAATAAACCTTATTCCTCGACATGTGTCTTCCATTCATTCTAAGTGAGCAGACAGAGCTGGTAGCTCCTCCCACATGTGGCCACGGTGTCAGAAATGCATGTTTTGAGCGGCAAATTCGCTGTGCAATGAATCGCGAATCGCGTTCGTGTGAAACCATCTTTAGGGACAGTTTAGAAGTCATATTTTTAAAAGCCTGGAGAAAAACCTGCAAACAGGATTCGAACCAGCCTTCTCGCTGTGTGGCGTGAGTGGTAACCACTATCCCACAGCCCCAATCTTGAGCAGCCTTTGGAAATATTTTGTTTTTTTAGGTCACAGTGTTTAATTACTTCTTGGGGAGGGGCAGTGAGAGGCCGAGAGAGCAACAGATGGTGTTTGAATACGGCTAACACCTTTTTTTCCATGTTCTGCCTTTTATTTTGACTCGTTGTTTATCACATCTATTTTTCTTTCATTGTTTGTGCATTTGAGACTCATTTTATATCTCATCCATCTTTCTCACAAATGTTGTAGCTTAGATCAACCTGAAACTCAGGTTAGCGTTGAGTCAAAGTGTAAATAAAAAAGCTGCTCTGCAGGCTTGTAAAATAAATGCTTTTTTGTCTCCGCTTGCATTTTTTCGGAACCAAATAATTTCGTCTGAAACGCGTCTCAGCTTGAGTCCTGTTGCCATGGCTACGGCCTATCCTCCGTTTTGTTTGCCGCGTTTGGAGCCACTAAACCTGTGACTCACAAGACGCCCCCCCACTTCGGTAAGGCAGTCCTTTGCTCTCGTCCCCCTGATATCAATCTATCATCTCTTCTGTGTCTCCTCTTTCCATCCCACGCTCTCCGACCGCCACAACGACCTCTGTTTAAACACTCAGCCGCTAAAGAGGTGTGGGCATTAACGCCGCTTCACACTGCTGGCAAATGGACTACCCTATCTTTCCACTCGATCCTTTCTTCCTTTCATTTTTCACCCAGAGTGGATGAGCAGAGGGGGAACTTTGACACTCTAATTGAGACGTGGACAGCAAACCGCGGCTCTTTGTTTGAGCTCGGCAAACAGACAGGCTGCCGTTTTTACCCTCCAGGGCACAGATGGTTGCGACTTTCAGCCGAAGCTCACCTTATTTGCTGATGTAACCTTCAAACGCGGCACGGTTTACCTTGTCTTAAGGTTCATGATTCACATCTAATTTCAGTTTCTAAATGTCACACAAACAGGGAGGCGAAAATGCATGACTGGGTTTGGTCAGGCGTTGGTCATGCGTGTGAGGGGACAGGACATGTTCAGGCCTGCCTATATGGTATCAGCGAAATGATGATTTGCATCTGCAGCAGAAGGGAAAATATGTGAAATCTTGATAGCGGCCCTCTGCTCCTAAATGTCTCCATTGTTCCTGTGGCTGGATTTCAATCTCACCCTCCCTCTGACGAGAAGACAGAAATAGAAATCTGTCCATCCACTTGAGAGTTTTGATAACTTCTCTGAATAGAACAGGGTGCTAAATATGTAACATGGTGCTAAAAGGGAGACTGTCATTGTTGTAAAATGTTCTGTCATTTATTCATCACGGGGGATTTTTTAACTGCTGCGTCCCTTTGTGTCCAGACTGATTGGTATATGTCTTTTGTGAAGCACACATACATGCACCTCATTTGTTTCAAAGTATACGTTCATATCAGGTGTGTGTGGCACGTTCAAAAACATGGGTTTTCCCCATGTGGTGTTCACAGATGTCTGTCACTCATGCTAGTGCATGTACCTACAGTTTAAAGTTAGATGACGAAGCAATCTAGTGATTCTTGCTTCAGGCTTTTTCTTTCATAGCTCTATTCTGTCATATAATGTCAGTTATAATAATTATAATCCTCATAATCAATTTTCAAATGGTTGGTACTTCCATGTTTTTGAAAAGGACGTTACCATACATCACTACCAAATCTGAGTGCCTAATTGGTCAAAGTTCAACTGGTTTAACTTTTAGCACGGATTCAATTGCTGCACATTCTGTGCATACAGCCCCAATACTGACTTATAAACTTATAAAGTGTGAGTGTGTACGTTTTTAAAGCAGAAGCCTTAAACGCAGAGAGGAAAAGGTTTACTCAGACTTATGTAGAAGCAGTTGCTCAAACTCCTGTTTCTGAGCCACCTGTAACATCAGGCCTACAGATGTATGCTACCCATTATACATTAAAGTCCCACTCCAACTAATTTTTTCTATTGTAAAATAATCATTCCCAGTGGTCTTTAAATGATAATTATGCCTCTTTTTTTTTTTTGCAATCGTTACAGGAGCTCATTAGATATTTGTGTATGGGACTGTATGTGTGGAAGTTAGCCGTTGCTTATTTCCCATCAGCCCTTTGTTTGCACCAGCGATAACCAACTCACGTTTTCCAAAATACCCTGCTCATGTTCTATTTGGCTGGACACACCTGAATCAGGTAATCAGTCACAAGTGGGGCTTGGATATCTGGAAATCATGCAGCGACCCTCGAGGTCTGGAGTTCATGAATCTTTCTGTTTGCGAATGGATGCATCAGAATGGAGCGCTGGAGGGAGACTACTAACCCATAGTGTCTTACTGCGTTACAAATCTGAGCTGTTTCATACTGCAGGTTCTCATCTGCTCCAGATCCAACATGATTGAATAAAAAAAAAAAAAAAACTCAGGAGCAGTTTTAATCTTAAAATATTTTGTTCATTTCCTCCATCATGAGAAAAACGCTGCAAGAACATGTTAAAACACCAAAAACATAATTATTATTAGAGTGGGTTTTTTTTTTTTTTTGAACGGACTGCTATTCCTATTATGTTAAAATACATATATATGTATATATAAATAATTGAGGATTATTTTACTGTGCAAATCATGCAGAAAATATTCTGCTTTTGTGCAAACATTGTGTTTGTGCACAATCAGGTTTTAGCTTCTGCTTCAAAGCCTCAAAAATCACACTGAGATTATTATAAGATTCCTGCCTAAAGGTGTTTTATTCTTATCCAAACTTTTTCTGACATGTCAAATAGAAAAAGACTGATGAAGAGTGAAAACACAAAGACTAGAGGAAGACTTAACAGAAACTATAATAAACTTAACATAAACCAAAGCCAAGGATACAAAAAAACAACTAAACTTAACAGAAAAACAATCCTGACATGTGAAAGCATGCTAGCTGGATGACAATGAGTAACCGAACTCGGGGACTTGTATTGACCGAGTGATTGATGAATAGAGAGCAGCTGCATTTGTAACTGCTGTCATCCTGAAACAGGAAAGGAGCTAAAACAGAACTGGAAAAAGAAATGATCTAATCACCCAAAAGATTCCTGATATGAAGCCAACGAAGCAAAAACTACATTTCAACATCCTCTCACAGCTTCATGACGAAAGAAAGTCTATTAAAAACAGTTCTTTCTTTATAATCTTAACATTTATAAAACTAGTAATTTTCATGCCAAATATTTTAGATGATCCATGCTCTTGTAACAGGATACATCCCTCTGAAACATTAAATAAACACCTGCTAAGTTTGTCTGGTTTCTAACTTTAGGATTTTTCTCATCTAAAACAATATTCCTACAGTTGTCATAACAAAGCAATAAAATATTTTTTTCCATGTGGACAGCCATCCGTGTTCAAAAACATAAACAACACGGATTAATAAGAAATCCAGATTTTCATCTTAGACCTGATCATATCTAGAGCCTTTGAGAAAGAGAGATCTCTGACATAAAAAGTAGTACCTGCTGTCATGGAAAATAAACGCTACCCTATCCTACCTAAAGCTAAACTATCAAATAGTTTCTGCTTTTTTTTCTTTTGAATTGATGTAATTTTTGGTACAGGATACATGTTTTCACACCAAGCCTCCGCTTTCTGGTCCTAGATATGAACAGGACATAGTGTCTGCAGAGCAGCAATAGGTAATTGAATATTTGCCTCTGAGTTGATTGCGGGAGTAACCCTTCCCCTATTTCCCGTTATCCATCTGTTTAGACTCTCTCCCACTAGCTTACAGCCCCTCATATGCCGGACCTAATATTACCGTTGCAACAAAAATAGTGAGAAACGTCGGAGCGTACACTTTTGAGCCGGATGTCAGGAAAATGAGACGTTCATGGATCTATTTGTCTGCAAGTGGATGCATCAGAATGTAACGAAGCATGGAGCTTATGGCTTGTAGCTTCTCCATAGAATTTTGTTTTTTCTGCTCCTTATTCACGATGATTTGAATACTCAGAAATGCAATTTTAATCTTAATTTTCTTGATATATGTCATAAATTGTGAGAAAAATGCTGTAAAAACATCTTAAAAACAATATTTTAATCAGAGTGGGTCCTTGACTTTAAAACTCTTTACCTTGCTCATTCTCCTCCATTTAGATTACATTATTAAAACTTGATTATTCATTGTGGCCTTTAAAACAAACACAATGTTTCACTTTCTACAACTTTTTTCCAAGTTTTGTGTGTTTATGATCTGTTTTTTTTTCTTTACATTTTTGATTGATCATGTGCTTTTGAGTTAATTCACTCCTAACTTTAGTTTAATCTGAATTAAATTGGTTTGTTTTGGATTGAAAATAAAATTTTCCACCTCTTCTGGTCATTTTTTAAGTCACTGATCACGTCAAAGTCCAAATCTGAAACTTTAGTGGTTGCTGAGCGCTCAATTCACACTCAGGATATAAAGCTGGAGTCACAAGTTCCCCTTTTTCATTTTTAGAATGCTTTTTCCGTGCCCCACCGAAAATAACCATGATGTGTTGACATGGATCATAAAGGAAAGAAAGAAACTGGATGACCAGGTTTTATTTCTGTGTGTGTTTTCCCAAATAGACAGGATCACTAAGTTTTAATGTGCATAGTGTAAACACAGACGTGCCCCACACCTGGATGAGCTGGCATGGGAGAGGTTGGACCTGGCTGTTTTCAAACAAGTCTTTCCAAAGCTTGGATCAGGCTAAGTGGGCAGATTTAGATGTCAGCTAGGTGGAAACTAAAGAGCCGAAGAGGTGGAGCTCTCTCAAACGGAGGATCTGCACCAACAAGGCTCCACAGTGGAAATGAATCACCATTTTCTGTTTATTGTGTGAGAGGTGATTAACAGCATCACTAGCTGAGCTTAAACTCAGCAGAGTGGAGCGCAAAGACAAAAAAGCAGCAGTCATGGTTACCGGTTGCCAAGGTAACACAACGGATCACATCTTGACAGATTCATCCAAGTGTCCAGCCCAGAATTATTCAAATATAAGAGTGTTAAAGAGCTTTTTGATTGCATTTGGCTTGGAAAACGACTTGTTGCGGTCATGAAAATACTCGAGAAATTAGTTTAAACTGCTGGCATTAGACATAAGAGGATAACTAATCCTTTGTCTGCTGCTTTGCATGATTTCATGACACGCGTACACACATGAAACCAGTAAGAAATCAGTGTAGTAAAGGGGATGAGTCATCGCATTGTTTCAAGGGATCAGCTTTAAACTTTTTGTAAAATGAGGAAAACAAAGACAAAATCCAAAAACTGGTTCATTTCTTCAGCTAAAACGTTCTCAAGTAAATCAAATGAAGTCTCTTTAAACTGCAAATGAACTTCAAAGTCTAAAAAAAAAATTATAAAATCCACATTATTTAACAAAGTTTCTTTTATTTATAGAAAAATACAAAATTTTTGTCCCATTTTCTAGTCTTATGGACCCCTTGATGCACGTTTTTCCTATCAAGTATTAAAGTAAGTTTGTTGCATAAGTGATTGAATGTGTTTTTGGATCACTAACCAGGCGACTCCTAGAGTGTTTGTGTGGTAATTTCAGTCCATTCCTTGATCAAAAAGAAAATCTGACTCACAACCTCTGTCCCAAATTAGTTTGGATGGAGTTAAAATCCAGTTTCGGGGAAACTTCTGCATCACTTCTGATGGCTTCTTTCCCATGAAAACTGCCTCCATTAGTTTGCCTGTAAATCTTTTTAGATGAATTTTTGAAATGTTTTCTTCAGTAATGGATGAGATTTGAGACATTAATGTTAAAATCACAAACAAAAGCTGCATTTATTACATTTTATGATCTTTTTGCACTTTGTAGAAAGACCACACAAAGCAACTCAGATCAAAGTTTACCTTTTAAGAAGATTTATATGTTATAAATAAAGAGGAAACAGATATAAAACAACACATTTACCGGTAAACAGAAACGGATTAGCTATCCATGGGATCTTTTCTTTATTTTTCCTGACAAATAGAAAAAGGGCTTCAATGTCAATGTTTTTTTTAAATAAAAAAATTAACCACATTTTCTCTGATTGTAAGGTCTTTTTGAGATATTTACTAAAGTTTTTTTTCTTGCAAAGAATTGCAGTTTTTTTAATGTTACGTTTATTTTTTCGTCTTGATTTTTATTGCACATTTTTTATTTTTAAGTTTATTTAGAATAATTTTCCTAATATTAATAAAACCAAAACACAAAAGTGCAAAGTTCAAACCAATTTGTCAAACATTTGATTGATATTTATACATTGAGCACTAGAGATACAATTTTACATTGAAATGAATGGAGACTGAAATGCCTAAAAGCAACAATTACTTTCAAGCTGATTTGATTCAGCTACATTTGTTTTTGAATAAATCTTTAGAAACATTGCCTTTAGGATTTTGCCCCCTAGTTCTGCTCTGGGGAAAATCTTCACCATTCAGGAGCAATAAGAATATTTATCTGCACAAAAAGATTTTATCATGAGGGAGAAATTCTCAAAGCATTTGAGAGCAACAAACCTGAACCTAACTAGTCAACCAAATAGATGATAAAACTTTTATCTTTAGTGAAACCTGAATTTAAAAAAGGGTTAGAAACAAAAGGTCCTTTCAGAAGATGCCTTTAGTTATGCTGCGCACAAATGGAGCTGTAACTTTTCATACTTTGCTTTTTGTTCATGAACATATGTATTGTTGTCACCGGTGATCCTTTGGATAATTGATCACTGATGTTCCTGTGTTTTCATGTTTGTCCATTTCCTGTCCTTGCTGACTCTAAATGGTTCCTGTCGGTGGTTTCCTTTACTCACTCTGGTTCTGCTGGAGGCTAAATCACACTTCTGCTGATCACTTATATAGATCTTTTATAAAGTAAAAACAGTTTGACCACACTGAGATAACTTTGACCAACCATTACAATCTATATGTGTTTAAGCTTTTGGCCTTGTTGTGTGTCACTGAAAAAGCCTTTGCTCCAGTTTTAAAAAAACGGCAGAATTTCACATGTTTTATCCATCCATCAATTTTTTAGAACCTGCTGAATAACTTTCAGGGTCAGGGGGCCTGACCCAGCTACTGTTAGGCAAAGGTGAAGTACACCCTAAAAAAGTCGGCAGTCTGTTGGAGCAGTGGCCCCCAACCTTTTTGGGGCTGTGGACCGGTCAGCCAGTGTGGAGTTATTCCGCAGCCCGGTCGGGGGGGGGGGGTTGTTCAGTAAAAGTACATAAGTCTTTGTAAGGTAATCGAGGGTGACCTGTACAACAAGCATATAGTGTCCAAGCCCTGGAATTATGGATCAAAGTCGTTTTTGGCCAATTCAAAAATGGCTATTTTGACTTATTTCTCGTCAAAAATGCAAAGTTTGACTACTATTTTTTCAAAAAATATACAGTAAAAGTACAAAAGTCTTCTAGAGGTGATAGAGGGTGACCAGTAGAACAAGCATTTTCTGTCTAAGGCCTGGAATTATGGACTCATTTATTTTTTAAATTACTTTATTCAACTTAATTATTGAAAACTCTGAACATTTCTTTTTAGAAAGGACATAATAAATAACAGATTATTAGTACAAATATGCACTGATAGAATACGTAGTTTTTTTTAAATAGAATTTTATTTCTATTTTTCATTTTACTCCGAGCACATCTGACGTTCTAATGCTCCAACAGAAAGCTCTTCCACCGAGTTTCATGCTCTGCCATAAACCGTGTAATACGGGCGCATGACTTTTTTGTAGCGCGGCTGGCTTGACCGCGGCTGAGCGAACAGCGGCTCACTTGACCGCAGTTGTTTTCCGTCTGTTCTTCTGTCGCTGCACTAATCCCATCCATTAGCGAACAAAGGTTCCACATGCAGCTTTTCTCGTTTCACGCGCCGCTGGACTGCTTTAGCGCTCAGTATAATCGTGAGAATCCGGTTGATTTTCAAAATAAAAGATTTCTGACTCAAAAAAAAAAAAGTCCCTAAATTCTTCCGCGGCCCGGTGGCAATTGGTCTGCGGCCCGGTACCGGTCCGCGGCCCGGTGGTTGGGGACCACTGTGTTGGAGGGTCCAACACACTCACACCAATTAACCAATGAAGAGGGGTTTTTAGACTGTGGGAGGGGTTAGTAATCGCCAGGGAAAGTGCTGTAAAAAACAACGTATTGCCCATGAAAAATGCAGCTTTTTACACGTTTTATAAATAGCACGTAAATTACACTGTTATGTATGGCAAGCAAAAGAGGTCAATAACTGCAAAGGAAGGTGCCGTAAAAGACAGCGCATTGACTATGAAAAACGCTGCTATTTACGCAAATTTTAAAAGTAGCACGTAAATTACGCAGTCCTTTATGGCAAGCAAAAGGGGTTAATAATTGCAGAAAAAAAGTGCTGTAATAAATGGCATATTGGCCATGAAAAACGCTGTTTTTTATGCAAATTTTAAAACTAGCAGGTAAATTACGCAGTCCTGTATGGCAAGCAAAAGGAGTTAATATTTGCAGAGGAGAGCGCCGTAATAAACGGCGTATTGGCCATTAAAGACGCATGTTTTAGAGTGACGCTTTATTGTACACAATAAAACACCACTTTTTACCCTCGTTTACAGACAACTGCTTGCCATACAAGACGGCATAATTTATGTGCTGCTTTTAAAACATGCCTCAAAAGAAGCATTTTTCATGGCCAAAATTGTGTATTTTATGGCTTTTCTTGGTGATTATTAACAACTTTCGCTTGCCATAGACGGAGAAAACCTACATGTGCATGAGGAGAACATGCAAACTCTTCCCGAAAGGTCCCGCCTGAGATTTGAACCAGGGCCTTCATGTTGTGAAGTGAGAGCGCTAACTACTGTGCATCCGTGCAGCACCACACTTTTTCAATGGTTTCAATTTTTTGAACAGCATGTAGCAGTCCAGTGTGTATACTGTTCCACCATGAAATCCAACTTTTCTCTTTTTTTTTGTTTGTTTCTATCATCCAATGTTTTTGATGCTTTTTAGTTTAATATTGTATGACTTTTAATTTACCTTTATTGATGCCTTCTCATCCTACGTCCCTTTTCTAAGCAACTTACAGCATGGAGCTTTAAAACAAAGTGAGTAAACACATGTTCATGCTTCTATTTTGTGTGTGTTTTAGCCCAAATTTGTTTAAAAAGTTTGGGAATTCCAGACGCCACCCTTAACCTTTTATTCCAATAACATACTGATTACAGAAGCTTCTTATAAACTGGTCTTGAGTTAGAAAGAAGAGTGCTGAACCTTGGCTTCGTTTGTTCTCGTAGAAGACACAGGAAGTATTGTGACATGCGGTCACGCTGCTGTCATCCACAGCAACACTGACAAATGTGTGGCAATAACAGAGTGACTTCCCCGTTGATTAGTGAGGTCAGCTCCGTCCCCGCTGCTGCTTTGGCAAACCCAGCGCGGTAAGTGATCGTTGACCCATGAAGAGCAGTGAGTGTGTCGAAGCTGCTGATTTACACGTCACTCAGCTTGTCACTAACTGCCAACCTGTAAAAAGCTCACATGGTGTCGCAGAAAATGTAAAAAAAAGAAAAATAGTGGAGAGGAAAAACTGATTTAAACGCAATTAATCAGTGATTAAAAGTCTTGCAACACCAGAATACACTTAATTTAACGCTTTCAGAATAATATGTAAAACCATTCAAGATTGTTTTAAAAAATCTGTAAAAATCTACAAGTAAAAAGCTTGTCTGATGTTCTTTTTTGTAACAAGCCTTACTGAAGGCACGTAAGCACTTTCAAATGTAAGAAATGAATAAAAAGGGCCTAAAAGTGTGTCAACATTTGTGCAACTAACAGATCCTTTGGATAATTACTAACACATTTTGTTTCTGTTTTTAATAAAACTTCTGAAAAGGCTGTTTTGCAACGCATTTGTTGTTGTTTTTTACTTTTAGCTATTTAAATCTGAGCACACTCTAAAACTGATCAAATGTATTAATAGAAGAGAAGAAGTTGTGCAAACTGAAGCAAACTTGTGATGCGTTTAATTAAGTGTGGAAGAATCGATGTGTCATAAAACACAAAGGAAAGTGTGCAGCGGTGGGAATGTGATCATGTGACAGTCACGTCAGCAGCAGCTGAGAGATGACAGCTACTGATGTTGAGGCTGCAGAAACGGGATCCCTCGTGAGAGAGTGGAGAACTGAAAATGAACAGTTTTTATGGTGGAGCCAGCAGGCCTCAAGCACCTGATGCTGCTTTCCCTTCTCTTTAAGTGGTGAACCTCACAGGACACTTTGTTCTTGATTTCACTTAAGGAGGAAGAAAAGGTCTTTTGAGACAAACTTATCAGAATTTGATGAACTGATCATGAATGTGCCCAATAAACCATTGACATAAAGGGATTTCTACTAAAAGATGAAGTGCGTCATTGTAGTTACAACGAATTTAAGATTTCTTCCCAGGATTGGACTTCTTTAGCTCAAGGTCATTCTTTGAAACACACCAAATGAAACTTAGAGAGCTTCAGCTCAAAACCAGCAGACCTGATTGTGTTTGATTCCATGGCAACACAAATACATACTGGTTTGTAGATTTCACAGCAGAGAATCCTCATCCTTTCCATCAGTTGTAGTCGTTGAGGGGCGACGATTTGTGAAACAAGAATGTGCAAATGTGACTCAACTGAGTAAATCTTAAATAAAGTCGGACAAATGGTCACATTTTGGGGTTACATTCCAGACTTTCAGTCATAATCCTGGCTTCAGTCCTGCTAAAATCATCAATCCTTTTTCCATTTCTTTCAATCCTATTCCCTCAATCTCTTTTGGAGTTGCTGGAGCCTATCCCATTCACTGATGGACACACACTCTCACATTCACATGTACTGTATTTTACTTTTTATATGTAAATACCTGCACAGAATAGGAGAACAAAACACACATTTTTTGATATTCCGGAGCTGAAAATGTCAATTATATCACAATGAATTCCTTAGCAAGGACAATCCACCACTTTGGGGCGCCTTTAGTACGTACACGTATTATTGTTTTCTCCTGCTTTAATACTCCCTGTTTCTGATTTACCATAATTTGAATTTGATATTTTTTAATGGGCATCCCTCTTTCCAGCTGTTGTGAATCATTGGAGGGACGTAGATGTTGTTCAATCTCTGAACATTTCTGCTCCTTTAGGATCACTTGATTGTTTATGATGCATCTATGTAGATATTAGTACTATATACTCAGATAATACACACAATACATTTCAACTTTCTTCTCGGAGCATAAAAAGTACTTTATAACTTACATTAAGATATTTTATACTTCTGTCTCTGTTCTCAAGGTAGAAATTTACCCAAAATGTGTAGATTTTCAATCCAGCTGATGTCAGGTGTTCAGCTGTCATTTATAAACGAATGATTACAAAAAAACTAAAACTTAAAATGAGCAAGCTTTTAGGGCCTAAATGCTCATATAAAAAGGAAGAAAATTAAGGGAAAGGAAATATTCTTCTTTAGCTTCAAGGTATTTTTTATTGAAAACAACATCAAATTGTCTTAAATACTAAATTAATAAACCAGCGGACTGCTTTTTACCCACTACTTTGATTAAATCAACAAATCCAAAAAAGAACAAAAGACGTAAACAGCAAAAAAATGAATCAATAAAATAAACTGTTAGTTTGACAAAAATAAGGTAATGTGATGTGTACCTGACCTCAGAAAATAGAGACACAATACATTGTAGATAAAATAATCACATTTTAAACTTGTGTGCTTAGAATAAAATTTCCCATGTTGAATATTTTTCATGAGAGCTCAATCGAACCAAAACACTTCCGTGTTTGTGAAACAACAAAACATGCTTTGGGTGTGAAGTTAAAAACTGCTGCCCGATGTTAGAAACGCCATCTGTCACTGGAGCATTCTGACAGGGTAGGCCAGCTACCCATCATGCATTGAGCACGTGTGATGGAAATAGACGACCAAAACAACAAAAGGGAACTTTCCTCAAAAAAATTATTCAACGTTTTCTACACAAAAACTAAGAAATAAAGTTATAACAGATTTTTTAGGTGTTACATTTGATAAATAGTAACTCAATGTTAAACTTATAAAAGTAGTAGTTGTTGTCGGGTTGGTCACGAGCTGCCACTGGGGTGCCCAACTGTTTTCTACCTCCATGTCACGCCTTGTTTAGTGGTGACCTTGGTGGTGACCAAAACAACAAGAACTTGATCTGGTTTAGGAACGGCAGGAAGAGTGATGAACCCCAAATAAGGGACATTTAATCATATCGGGGTATAACAATAAAAAAAAGCCTACATTTAGCATCTGTGTCTCACTATATATGTGCTTCACCTTCAGACATAAAACTACTACATCCTCATTAGGAGATCGTCCATCAGTTTAGAGTCAATCTCTATCCAGCATGTCTTCTAAATGCTCACAGACTTCAGGCCTACTGAACAAATGCAGTAATTTAGCCATTTTTCACACGTTTTCTATCCCATGATAACTCAGTACTAGGTCAGATTTTAAACAAACCACACAAACATAAAACAGCATTGATCCTCTATGATGCCTGAAGTAACTGCAGCTCAGATTTATAATGGTCCTTTTATCCTCAGTATTTCTTTAATATTAAAATAAATGTTGGTAAATTCAAAGCTTTGAGTTTGTATTCTTCTCATCTGAAGATTCACTAGAGTTAAACTAGATCTGTCATTCTTTTTCACAGAAAAAGGTGATTAAACTAAGGTAGTTTTTGAGCAGTGAGATCATTTGTATGGAGTTGAAAGTAAATCCCTTGAAATGTGAGGAGCAGTGCTGCCATCTGCTGGATAAACACGGGAAAGGACAAGCAAAGCCTTCTATTCTTTCATTTACATTTATTATTTATATTTGTTGCACAAGTTATTAATTATTATATTCAAATTATATAATTGCCATATTTTTACCTCTTTATTTCTAATGTAATGATACCTATAGAAATGTTCTTCAGGGATTAAATTCCTAATTTCTCTGATTAGCGATGAAAAAAGGGAAAAACCTGCAGTTTTTAGGATAAATCTGTTCAAATATGACTCTTTTTTTAAAAAAATTTCATACAGAGAATTCGTTCTGAAAGAAATAAAATAGCATAATATGCATCTGTTTATCAATTTAAAAGAACCCAACACTGTAGACGTGTTTTCAGTAAAGATCAAGAAGCATAAGTGGTGGTTCAAGGTTGCATTCTGCAGGTCAAAAATAATTCAAACAGGACTGATTAGTCATTCCATATAAAAAAAATGATCTTGTATTTTCTAATGATATATGATATATCATAAGTGACCTACTGTTTGATAGGTCAGATTGTAGAACGAGAGTTTATTAAATTAGATTATGACTGATCAAACTTTCAGACGACAGATTTATCTTTAGAAAGCTTGTTTATAAAACCTGAATCTGATGTTATTTAAAAGACCAAACTAGAGAGATATTCATAAGAATATAAGAACTGTTAAAGAAATATTAAGGAGAAAATATCAATATACTTCTTTTGAGGTCCTACAATGTTGTTTTTTTTTTTTCTAAAATCTGATCAAAGAAGTTGAAGAAATCTGGTTAAATCACAGACTTTGCACCATTTGTTGGACTCTCAGACCTGCAGCTTGTTGCATATTTAGATGCAGAGAGTGAGAACAGTTGGTTTGGAAAAGCAGTGGAAAATATTTTTCTGGTCACAAAAAGTTAGGTCAAGTCATTAAACTCTCACCCGACATCATTTTGACAAATAAAACTGGCAGTGTTTTTCTGTTGATTTGCTCATAGTTTTCCCTTTTCAAGGAACAGCATGGAGTTGGGGTGTAACAATTATCTGATGAATTAATTTTCATTCCTACGATCAAACCAGATCAATCTGTCTGAGGCGATATGTTAATCATATCGACCTATACCAGAGGTCTGCAACCTTTGTAGCTGAAAGATCCATTTGATCCAGTTTTTACTAACCAAAACTGAGCAAGAGCTGCAACGTCCCTGTTAAGAAGAATACACTTTATCTATGTTTTTTAGCCATTTCTTTTTAAAACATACATTCAAATAATTATAATAATTTAATTATATATATTTTTGTATAACAGTTTTTCTTTTACTTTTGCCCACAGCACATAAGTTACTATCAAAATGGCATTTTATATTTTTATGACTTTAGTGCACTTAATCCAATTTCTCCTTTTTAATGTCAAACATAAACATGATAACATTGGTGTAGATTCATTGTTTTTTTAATATCTCTAATAATAAACTACTCTTGACGTGATTTTTCTTAGTTATCTGAGATGTTAAAATTAAGAATATAAATGACAAAACTTAATTAGCTAAAATAAATTAACAATAAACATTTTATTTATTGAAATCGTTAGAGTTTTCATTCAATGCCAAAGAGCCACAATGGAGGGATGAAGGAGCCGCATGAGGCTCCAGAGCCTCAGTTTGCAGACCCCTGATCTAAACTATTATAAAATAATTTCTAAATAAAATACATCAATTATAATCAATACTGGAAAATACCATTTGTGTTGAAAATAGTAGGTTTAACATAAAAACGGCCAAGTGCCATCACAGCGGACAACACATGTGATGGCAGAAAAAATGATCAAGTCATCATTATCGTCCAATGAGTGGAAACAATTCGAATTTTGCAAAGATGCGACCACACAGAATGTTCTTATAAGATATTATTTCAATGTGAAAAAAATAGTGGACTGAACTTTATGAAACTAAAATGAGAATGGATTTGAGATTCTTGTTTGTTCGTACACATATTTACTGATTATCTAAGTAAAGCTTCACCTGCACAGGTATTTATCTCTGAGTCACACTGCTTGAAATTTTGACTAAAGATGTCTTGGATCAATTTGAGGTCAGTGAATTGGATCGTTCAACATTAATTAAATCGACTATGAATCATCAAATATGATGTGAATCAAATCGTTGCTGGAGTACAAGTATGGCAGTGGAGGGGTCATGATTAGGGCAAACCCCCTCAAAAGAATTTAAAATAATTTAAATGTTGCAACCTGACGTTTTTGGGGGAAAATGTTGGAGGGTAGATGTTAAAAAAGTTTATATTATTGTAATTTCGTGAAATGACGGTGGTTCGGTCTCCATTTTGCCACTAGATGTCACCAAAGCAAACACTTTAAAGCACCAAAGCTCTTCTTCCTCTGACAGCTCTTTGGTCGAGTTAAATCATCTACTCTATCTCCGTGTTTTGTTTTGATTGTTTTTTCATCCACGAACACATTAAAAACAGAGAATCCCAACATCTGAATGGTTGCTAGTTTGACGCCGCTCGGAACAATAACGTGTGGAAATCCGTGCGTCATCGGGACACCGGCGGCGTAGGAGACCGCTGCGCCTCCGTCGTGCGTCAGGCAAGGTTGGAATGAGCACGTAAATAAGTGCGCTCATCAGATCCCCCTTTTTTTCCTTAATTGATCCCAACAGCCAATCGATCAGTGACCAGAGCGCCTCAGCCCGCATGACCTCTGGAGTGACGCGTCTGGCAGATGAGAGGCAGAGAGGTGCGGAAGGAGCCAGAGGAGGAGGAGGAGGAGGAGGAAGAGGTGGTGTTGGAGGAGGAGATGCGCATCTCTGCAGGTCTCTAGCGCGGTCGTAAAACAAGTGTCTGCAGAAGCCATGCCGGGAGTAACCAAGTACAATTTAGTGGACGACGGTCAAGATCTGAGGCTCCCCATGCACAACGAGGAGGTGTTCCAGCATGGAGTCTGCTTCGAGGCGAAGGTAAGCCCTCTGGAGAAGATAGGGGAGAGGAAGGGCTGCTGGGAACCTGCTGATCATCACATGTCAAACATCTAATGTTGTCCAAAAAAGACTATATTGGTTATAGTCGTTTTGAATTTGGATTAAAAAAATAATTTTTTTATCATTTCCACTTGATTTTTCTGTCAAAGTTTCTGTTAATTCACACAGATTGCCTCCAAACATCTTTTGTTCTCCAAATATTATATAAAAAATAAATAAAGTTTGTAATTTTGACTTGTGGTTTCATTTACAAATAGGTTTTGGCTTGTGAACCAGTGAGAAAAGTAAGTGCAAAATATGTTTTCAACGCACAAAAACAAGGAAATCCTTCTGATTTGCAGTACATCGGCAGTCTGGAGGTGGGTCGCCCTGGCAGTCGAATGGAGATCGTCGCTGCAATGAGGAGAATCAGAGTAAGACAATTAAATATGTGATAAAGAGGAGACTGAAGTCTGCTGACAGCATCTGCAGCATAAAAAAAACACTCCTTCTGTGTTCTCCGCTGCACCCTTTTCGCTTGAATTGTTTTTTTTTTCCATATAAGTCACCTGTCAGAGGAATACGACAGATTCAGTGGGTTGTCAGAAGTGCTGTAAATCACCAAACCTCCCTGTTTGTGCGCCAAATGAGGCCACTGCTTTGACTTGCATGTGGCTGCAGTATTACCAATGCAGAGCGGAGAGGATTTAACTGCTCGTCAGCTTTTAGATCTAATCTAACAACCAAGTTATTGTGCCAGTCAGAGGTCAGCTACATCCCCGCTGACACCCTGCAAACACTTAATCCTGATCCCTGGAGCAGCATGCAGGAAAACAGCCTTTTTATCAGAGATTTGGCACGTGTGGATTATTGTTTTTTTCTAGAAATCTTTATTTTATGAAAAACTAAAATGGATTCCAACTGTTTCTGATCAAACGTGTATTGTTTGCACCTATTATTATAACAAAACATCATTACAACAATATAGAAAGGGAATTAATGATGATATAAAAGAACACAAAACAGAATTCTGGGAAAAATAATCAAATTTAAAGAAAAATTTCAACTGTTCATACTGTTTTTATCCACTAAAACAAACATAAATAAAAAAAAATGTATTTTCTGGTTGCAAAATATGCATAAAAAACATATGTCAGTTTAAATATAAATCCTGTTCAGGGTTTTTTTTTGTCACATTGGGGAAGAAAAATGGTAAAGTTTATTCTTTTTCTCCCCTTAATCTTTTATGTTTATTATAATCTGAATGAAGATTATTAAAAATGTAGAATCTGATTGTTTTAAATTGTAGTTTTTAAGATACAAATCAGTAGAACCTTAGAGAACAGTATATTAATTAAATTATGAATATATTGGGTTAAATACATATTAATCTGTATATTTAAAACTAAATTGTGAGCTTTGGAGGAATATTTGAAAGGTATTGTCTATTAATGCATCAAACCCTTTCATCTCTAACATCACCTTAACCTCTTAACACTCGCCGGTGACGCTTAAACACAAAACCTTTAACATATTCCTTCAGAACCTACCGCGATTACGTTGATCGCATTAACAGTTACTAAATCAAAGAACATAAAGGGTTAGTTTAGCCTTTATTTGAGAGCAAAAACATACTTTTTTTACTCATTGCAGGAAATAAACTCAGACATCAAAGGGTTGTAGTTTGAGACTTGACCTGTTGCATGTCTTCTAATATAGCGAACCTCTTTGAGTCCATCTTCCCCTGACAACAGAGATGGATGCTCCTCGTCTTGACATGAGATGCTGCTCGCCCATACTAAGTAATCGGCGTCCTTCACCTTTGCGTTCATGATGCACTCTTAATGGAATACTCCCACACGACAACTGAACGCATTAACTGGTCGAGTGCACATGTCATGAGCACAGGTTTCTAAACTCAAACTCTTTGGACCTTCCACTAAAATCTGAGTTTTAGTCTTGCAGGAGATAAAAACTCAATTTGACTCTTTCGAAAATCAAAGAAAAGATGACAGAGAATACCCAATGCTGTCGTGAGCGACTGATGGTTTGTTCACTTAACAGATCCTCTGATCAATAAAACATCTGATGTTGGACTCAAAGCCTAACTTGTTTTAAATACACAAGCTGTGATTTCTGCAGTAAGCCATGTATTAATCATGCAGAGGGATGAAAGTGTCCCACACAAGACAGCCCCTCGCCGGGAAGTCGGCCTTTGAGGGCTTAAACAGCTTCCAGAAAACACGAACTGACAGTTTCTCAATGTTTACCCAGGCTCACATTTCTCCAGAGAAGATGATAAAAATATTCCCGTCTTCGTCTTCTTGCTTTTTCATGTAGTTTCTGCAAAGAAACCCATCTCTTTTCATACTTTGTTTTCACTTTCTTATAAAGAAAAAACTCTTCTTCTGCAGTATGAATTCAAACTGAAGAACATCAAGAAGAAGAAGGTGAACATCATCGTCTCCACTGATTTTGTCAAAGTAATCCTGCGCAAAAAGAAGGTGAGTTTTTCTAGGAAAAAGCACCTTTGTTTTAGTGTTTTATTAATGGTTGCACGTGCTTGTGTTGCTTCAGAGAAAAGGGTGGTCCTGGGATGACAACACCATCCTGGTGACACAGGATCCCATCTACAGGTCGGTTCTGTCACCCCAAACCAAAAGGACACACTGACTGAACTGTTTTTTTTATCATTATTATTCTGATTCGTCAGCACCTACTCATGTCACTTCTGCTCCAGGATATTTTACGTTTCACACGACGCTCACGATCTGAAGATTTTCAGTTACATTGCCAGAGACGGACAGAGCAACGTGTTCCGCTGCAATGTCTTCAAGTCCAAAAGGAAGGTAAGTTCACATTCTGATAACAGGTGCATCTCTACATCCAAATGTCCAGTTTTTTTCCCTGTTTATAACATACCAACAGAAGGTGCTTCAATCTCACCATTTCACTCCTGCAGCAGCTGAACGGCGTGTGTGTGCACGGCTTCAGGCTGCTTTCAGCAGCATCAGTTCACTCCAAACTCTACATTTGTTGCATATTTTACATAATACCACTCACCTGCAACTACATTTCTTCTATGTATTAAAACACAAAAACAAAAAAAGAGCAGTTTAATGAAAAGACTTACTCCAATCACCTTTGAATCTATTTTAAAAGTGTTCCCAGTGGACTTTTAATTATGATTAAGTCATTTTTAGACCAAATTATGTCGTTTTCTAAGACATAGTTTCTGCAGAGCGGCAGAAGTTCATCATTTTCCTCTGAGTTGTGGGCGGAGTTGCTGGATAAGAGTAAGCCCACCCCCATTTCCCATGATCCATCTACTTACAATCTCTCCCACAAGCTTACAGCTCCTCACAACCCCAACGTAACATTAGCGGTGCAACAAAAATGCCTATTAGTATCGGAGCTGTCGAGTTATATCGTTTTGAGTCAGATACCAGCTCAGACCAGGAAAATGAAGACGTTCATGGATCTATTTGTCTACAAGTGGATTCATCGGAATGGAGCGGAGCAGAGAACTTGTGGCGTGCTGTAGTGGCTTCAAGCTTTTACTAACTGCATTTTTTTTTGTATTTTTCATATTTAACACAATTTGAAGAACAAAACAATTAGAAACACAATGTTAGGATTGATTTTCTTTGTATATGTCCTCCTTCGTTGATTGATTGATTGATTGGTTGGTTGGTTGGTTGGTTGATATATCTGGCTTGATTCAAGCATAAATTGTGGACAATAAAAAGCAATAAAAGACTTGAGGACAGAAGTGTGAGACAAAAAGGCTCCGCTCCAGCTTCAACTGGATGTGCGTCAACATCTTTTATATGTAACAGAGAAATCATGAAAAATGCAAAATATAATTTATTTGACTATCAAAACACTTTAATGGTTACAATTATTTTGGGATTTTCCAGAATTACTTTTTGTCTGATACCTGAAACTGATGTCTCATGATGTGCAAATCCACAAAGTTAAACAAAAAAAACAGTTTGATGCTCTGGTGAAATAATTATTTTATATTAACTTTCAAGCAGAAAATTGGGATTATAGCGAGGAGAAGTCAAATCAATTTCCTTTTTATCAAGTTTCATAAAGCAAAAATCGTGCTTTCAGATGCCTTGAGTTATGTTTGACAACACCAGAGATTCTAAGAGAAGATTGTTCACTCCAGGATCAAACATCAAAATTTACATTTTTGTTAAAATTCTAGATCTCATCACTGTTGTGTCCTCAAAATGTCAGGTTTTCTGTTTGCCAGTTGTCACAGCTGTTAAAACATCTCATTACACAGCTGTCCTCCACAGATCTGCACTCACAGCACATAACTAATACGTCATTCTTCGTCGAGAAACCTGCAAAAAGTGTCATTTCCTGCTGCAGCCGTCCCGACATCCATTTCCTCTAATGGTTTGATGCCAAAAGTTTCCTCCAATATCACCAAAACACTGTCACATATTGCTGTGCAAATGGGATTAAAATGCTGCAGGAGTTCTGAAATATTCAGAGTTCTTTTTGCTCTGTGTGCACATCGGAAGCAGTGAAGTATTTCTAGAACAGGAATGTCATATTTCTGTGACTGTCTTCCTAATATTTTTGCCACTTAGTTTGATAGCTTTAAATGAGTTTTAATTATTTGTTTTTTACAAGAATGTGGATTCCTTTTGTGATGACGCAGCATTTTTGCAGCTGCTTTGAACTGAACAAATTCCTCATTACCTTTATTATCTATTATTGTCATAATGATATTCCTTTTTCTCTCAGTGACAAACAGTCCGGTTAGGCATGAATACACGGATAGGAAAACAAATATTTGCATATCATGTCGAGACCATTTTTTTTTCTCCACGACAAAGCCAGAGCGCAAGTGAGGTTGACTCCAATCCCTTCACCATGGATACCAGGCTGACAGTGACTTAGGGAGGATGAATACTAATCATTCTGGTGGGAAGAGAACATAAAAGGGGATTTTTCGTTCCGCACTTAAAGACATTTTCACCGCGGCCGAATCAAACACCCAGCAGATTATCAGGGACACAGCCAGCCAGCCTCTCTGCCTCCCCGGGGTGTGTGGAGCCTTATCTGGGTTTTCCAAAGAATACATGTGGAGTAGGTAGGATGAGATGAATCCGCTGATAGGAGCAGATTGGATTTTGTTTTTTCAAGAACAGCATAACAAGACTTTGATGTCTATGTATTAACACAATCACTTTTTTGGTACCTCTCGTTTGAGCTGCCAAATACCAAATCAAAAACCCATTTTCTTTGATTTTGATTGAAATCGTTGTATTCATTCAACTTGATTAAACTACATTCAAGCTCGAGCTACCTTCACGTTTTGACTGAATGCATCGAGGCGGAAGGATCCTCCTGAGCCAGACAGCAATAAATTTGTTTTGACGCAGCTCCTGCCAGCGCTCCGCATGAAAAAAAACACACCACCTTTGGTGAGACTGAGGGAGGACACGCTGGATGACGCTTGATTCCAGCGGATTCAAGGAACAGTCAGTGAGCCGTTTATTGGAGAGGAAAAAGAAACCCTCCTTGTGTTTTACTTTTTTTTTTTAATATGTGTAATATACTCATAGATGATATTCTTTATAAAAGGCTCACTCTCATCATCTTCTAATCTATTTTAAAAGTGTTCCCATTGATTTTTTTAATTACTATTATGCTCTTTTTACCCTAAATCAAATCATGTCGATTTCTAGGATATAGCTCATCAAAAAATCACCTCTAAGTTGTGGGTAAGACTGTTAGGGTTAAGTGAGCCTGCCCTTATTTCCCACCATCCCTTTGTTTACACTCTCTCCAGCTAGCTTACAGCCCCTCACTGCCACAGCCTAACATAAACGGTGCAACAAAAACGGTGAGCAATATTGGAGCAATCAGCCGTACAGTTTTGAGCCAGATGCCAGACGTACGTGCATCTGTTTGTCTGGAAGCAAATGCATCGGAATGGAGCAGAGCAGGGGGCTTTTGGCAATGATGTAGGTCCACATCACACCGCTTGCTTTTCTTATTAGCATTATTTCGTCTGCTCCCGATTCATATCAATTTGAATGAAGAAATACTCAGACATGCAAGTTTAGTTTTAATATGTCCTCCATGATTAGAAAAATGTCTCAAGAACATATAAAAACATCTAAAAAACAATTTTAATTGGAATGAGTCTTGAATTTGTAAGCACGTAAAGAGCCAGAGAATGTTGAATTCAATGAGAAGTTCTCTCTTATCATTTGTGTTTGACCAGTGACCAGTTTGAAGGTCAAAGTAACAAACTTTTTGACTATTAGATCCATTAGTGGTAATGTTATTTGTCTTCTAATTACTAACTTGTGTAGTTAATTTTGCCTAACTGGGACATTTTGACTAGTTGTGCAGAATGTTAGCTTAAATGTTGTTTTAACTATAAGAGGTTAATACACAAATTTGGCTGTTTTCTTTCCTGACAATCTATGAGATGTAATTTTTCTCACCAAGTTGATTCAAGTTTTAAAATGATTTGAGTCTATCTTATTTTGCCAATTTTTCCTTCAAATTGTTAGTGTAAAAACTGTTTAGGCTTTCACTTTTGTGTTGAATTGGGACAGATTGGTAATGTGAATAAAATCCTGGATTGCTGTCTGAGGGTCTTCAGACTATTAGAACCATACCTTGGTCCTTGCACACAGATATTACTTCAGTTTGTCTGAATCTTTGCCTCGACCAATATCTCCGGCTGAGATTTTACCATCATGATATCACGGTAACCACATCGCAGACAAACACCCTTTTTAAATTACTGCTAGATGTTGCTGGAGTTGTCTATTTTAAAAATGACTTGCTTTTTCAGCCTCATTGTGCCCAGTTTTTATTCTAATCGGTTTAGTTTCTCTACTTGTCTGACTTCTGCAGCTGTCTCTGAGTTTCTTCTTTCATTTTTGGTTCCACAAAAACCAAAATAGACTCAAACTGAGCAGAGAAGAGCGGACTGCTTCAGCCAACGTGAAATGAAAAAACATCTTCCTGGCATTTGGTGACGTGTTCCAGCATTGGCATCAGATTTTTTTTAAATAAAATCCCTCAAATATAATGAAAATCCTAGTTAGTTTGTACAAAAGGCAAGATATTTGTTTCTCACACAGGGCTGTGAAAGTAAGAAATGAGATTTTGCCTTAAAATGAACTAAATTAGGATTAAAGTCAAGAGTTAAATTCCTGAAAAGACCCAAAAGGGCAAATCCACTGCTGTTTAGGTCACATGAAGCAATAATACAATAATACACTTCTATAATGGCAGCAATGGCGCATAAAAAGAAAAGATCAGAACTAAAGAGAAGGAAAAACTGTTATTGTAATCGATTATGTGAGTTATTTCCTTTTTCTTCTTGTGCCCCAGAATTCAAATTTGACATTTACCTCACCTTCTTCAAATGTCTGACCGATCAATCACTGTTTTTTCACAAAAAACAAAAAGACTTCAGCTAAATATGGAGAGCAGTTCCAACCTATTGGCTAAAAAAGAAAAAAAAATATGTTTTTTAGGTCTCGTTCTGCTAGGGAAGACATTTTTCTTTCTTCTCGCAAAAAGTACCACATAATTATATTTAAT
This sequence comes from Oryzias melastigma, assembly GCF_002922805.2. Taxonomy (NCBI): domain Eukaryota; kingdom Metazoa; phylum Chordata; class Actinopteri; order Beloniformes; family Adrianichthyidae; genus Oryzias; species Oryzias melastigma. The sequence continues at coordinate 24,005,178 of NC_050528.1, forward strand.
TCTATGTAAAATCCTTCCCAGTGGTCTTTTAATTACGATTATACAGTTTTTAGCCTATATCAAAATACCTGTCATTTTTTTAAGACATATTTTCTGAAACACAACAGGAGCTCATTAGAAATTCACCTTGTGGGTGGGAGTATTTTTTATGAAAATATACAACAAGAACATGTTAAAAAAACCCAAAACACAATTTTCATTGGAGTGGGCCTATAAACTACAAATCATCTTTGTGTAAGCTAATTTTTTTTTTCTTTCGAAGACTGCTTTCTTTATTTACCAAAGAAAACGTGGGTCCAGACTCCCAAAAAGTTGAATTTTGATGTGATCCAAAATTCATGGCCATGTTTCAAAGGCTCTTGCTCTGCTTCTTAGTCTGGCTTTGATGTGCCGCCTTGTGGGCAAGTGAATTTCTCACGGAAGACGACCTCATAGGGCACCATGATAGTGAACCCACACGTCTTAAGGGACGCGTAAGAAATCTTACATGATTACCATAGTTTTTATTTTGGCAAACTTAATTTTTTTTTTTTTCAAGTTATTGGTTTAACACTTTTTATGTATATAAACGTACATATGTATGTATATATATATATATATATATTTATATATATATACACATACATACATACATTTTTTAGGTGCGACGTAATACATATTTAAAATATATATTACATAAAACAATGTTCCCCCACATATTGACGTCTTTCTTTAAGTATTAGAGGACTTTTTTTAGTCACGTGACTCTTCTGCATTGAGAAATAGTTTCAGCTGATTCAGAAGTCCTGATATGCTAAAGAAGATAATCACTGAAGATAATTATCAACCGGAGCATGGTGTTCCTTATTTGATGAAAGAGGAAGTGCACATGCTCCTGGGTTTTGGGCAAAGAGAGACAGAGTGACACTCCTCATCCGCTGCTTCACAGACTATTGCTCTGAATTAATAAAAGCTCTTTATGTTGAGCAATACTCTAATGTTGTTTTATAAATGTTTTCCACAGCATGAAGTGTTTTACATGAATATGAATCAATACCGGACATTCTTCCACCGCGGGGTTAGCGAAACGGGGGGATTTTGCGTATTTGACATATTTATTTACAGATGTCTCTCGTCCCTAACTCCCACGAATAAGGGATAGATATTGTATGTGTGTATATATATATATATATATATATATATATATATATATATATATATATATATGTACCGTAGATCTCTCAATTTTTTATTTATTTTTTAGTTTTTTAATGTAAGCCTATGAGAAACCACAAACCACATTTCCCCCTTCTACATCTAAATCTATAATTAATTTTAAAAAGGGTCTTATAGAAGTGGTGAAACATCTTCTCTAACAAAGACAAACCAAGTCCATTAAGTTGTCCTTTTACTCTCTACTTTAATGGAATCTTGAATGAATGAGAGATTTTTATAATAAAGTTATTTCCAATGAAATCTGGATTAAAACAGTCATATAACGGAGGTTCTTCTCATCTAATTCAACTCCATTCCTGTTCTTTTTCTCTTTCCTTTTGCCTGTGCACAAATGTCCGGTAAACAGTGGCTCTCTCTGAACAGCTCAATTTGTCCCCCTGCTGTGCCTCATCATTTTTTCTTCCCTCCATAATATGCGCAACACGCTTCACCGCTCACTTCTCCCTTCATCTCTGTGTGTATGTCCCCCAGTCTCAGGCCATGAGGATTGTGCGCACCGTGGGTCAGGCGTTTGATGTGTGTCACCAGATGACCTTGCAGCAGAAAAGCGATGAGCAGGAGGATGAGGAGGGGAAAGAGCCAGAGGCATCACCAGGTGACTCACATTTTTTTTTTATTAAATTTGCAAAACTTTCCTGCCTTCATTTTTCGCCCCCTTCTGTTCCGTCTGACTTTTAACACAACAGCCCTCCGACTCTGCAGGCTTCCCTCCCCTGTAACTGCTGCTCAATCTCACACAAAAAAGCATAAAAAAACAACAGGATTGCAAATAATCAACCATAACTTTCTAAAATGTATTTTTATCCTTCGACTGTTTTCTTTGTATGTGTTGAAGCTGCAAATTATATGATTTTTTTTGCAACATCTTTGAGCAGCAGCTCCTGTGTGGGAGTCAGCTGTCACCACCGGTAGATGAAAAAGTACCAAATCAAGATCTTGTCTCTTCTTCAGCAAAAAAAAGGCTTGCACTGTCAGACGAGACAGACCTTGAAGGCACCACGGAGGAGAGCATCGAGTACGTCTCCTCATCAGACCTTGAGAAGAACAGAAAGGATGAGACGCTTGATTCTGATGGAAAGGTACTAATCTGTCCTTGATCACGTCAGGAATTGCATTGTGCTCAAGGTGAAAGCTAAAATATCCAGTTTTTAAATCCAATATTAGATATAATAAGCAAATTATGTTCTATTTTTAACACACTATAAGGTTAAATGCTGTTTAGGCAACTATTTTGAAGGCCTTTTTTTCAGCAAGAAAGTGTTTAAAAACTTACTGCATGGAATTTGAAACTTTTTCATTTGGAGAATCATGATAATAAAGAAGACTCAGAGAAGCTTGAATCCTGTCAGACAAGAATTTCATTTCATTTCCTTTAAAAAAACAGCTTCTTTCCGCTTCAGTTCCTATTTGAATTCCTTAAAGAAAGGAATACTGCACAGTTTGAAACATAATTCTGATTTACATTTAAGCAGACAGTGTTCCTATCAAAACTATTTTTTCATAAAATAAATATATGTCTCACTTTAAACATTTGATTTGTCTTCAGGCGTTGTTGAAAAAGATTAGAAAAAAATAAAAAGCATGTTTGAAAAAGCATGAGTGAAATATAAATAAATGCATTTTCTAACTTTTAACACAAAATCGCATCTTTGTAGAATATACATATTTCACAGTTGAGATTTAGCAGTAAATATAATTGTAAATGAATGATCCAAACTCAAAAAGGCTCACTTCCGAAGGTTTAGTTTCGTTAAAATTCTAATGATGTTCACTAAACTGCACTGGCTTGGTGCAGCTTATCAAACAACCTGTGAGACTTGTCTGTGAAGAAATGTTCTACAAGCTCTCTTCATTATTGATGGGATCCTATGATTTATTGATAAAACCACAGCGAGGTTTTAGCCGATCCCGCGACGCAGAGCAAGCAGCTGTCTGAATGTTGTTTTTATTTCTGTTTCTGAACCCGCAGCGGCTTGATGACATCAGACAGATAAGTGTTTTATTTTGGAATCGTGAGAAGGTCATTTGCTTAACTGAATATTTATCTGCAGAGAAAGCAAAGAATTTAACAGAATCTTTTAGCCAGGGATCTCACTAAGAAGGTCAACCCTCCATCACAGTGAAGTGTTAATATTGAGATACATGGTTATTGATCTCACCTCCACAACACGTCCTTCACATTCTAATAATTGTTGGCCATATCTATAAGATATGTTAATATAATTGGGGGGAAGAAATCCAACTGTTTGAGATTTCCTCAATTTCTGAATCTATTGGACCTAACAAAAGTTTCGATTTCCTTGTAAGTCAAAAAACAAACAAAAATATGAACCTTTGAGTTTTATAACTGTTGACCCTTCTCTGACAGCAATAACCTCAACCAAACATTCCCTGTAGCTGCAGATAAGATCTGCACAAAATTCTGAAATGGTCTTTATGAAGCTCTTTCATTGCTTTTTATTTCAGAGATGTTTGCACTTTCTCAGGGTCACGCTGGAGTTTCTCAAGTTGGTTGAGATCCGACTGAATGACTCCAGAAGCCATTTTTTCTTCCTGTGAACCCATTCTGTTGATGATTCTTGTTGCATCCTCCATCCTGGAAAACATCTTAAAAACTCAAAAACATATCTTGAGGCAATAGAGCAGTCCCAAATCATTTTACCCTCTCCCCCATCTTTCGTAATTGGGATAAAGTTTTGATATTTTCAACGTTTTTGTGTATTTGTGTCTGCTGTGGAAACAGGAACATCCAGACGTATTGACAAATGTGCAATTTCTATGGCAATGCGTCTCAAGACTCTAGATTAATGAGTGTTTCTACAGAGCAGGGCAGCTTAAAAAAACTACCACATCCAGTTTTGTCACAGTGACTAGACAACAGGTTGGCTCCAATTAGGCCTTGAATCAGTCATTAGTCTAAGCGTCCACAACATAATTATATCCTGAGCTGTACATGTCGACATGTTGTGTTAGTTTTTCTTTTTTTTTACATCAATAAAAACATATCTTGTGTCCAATTTCTGCATAAATCCAAGAAGAACACACTTTTTTCCTGCAACTTGACATTTTTCAATTTTATCTGCAACAAATCTCTTTGTTGTTCAGACAATATGACTACGTTTTGTCAATTAACCCCTTCATACCCATTGTTGCTAATATGCAACAAACCACTTTGGATCTAAAATGAATCTATTATCTACTAAATAGTAAAACATATTATACATATAAGTATTTTTTTCATATCTGGAAAAAAATTCAGCCGTTAAAGGGCAATAGAGTTTTATTTTAATCCTAAAAAATGCAATTTCGACACCACGACTTCAGAAGTGTCCATATGTTTGATTGATAATGTTTTTGCTATTGTTTACTTTTCTTAAATAAAGTATTTTCTTCTCTTTTTTGTGGGGTCTTTGACAGGCTGTTGGTATTTTGCATTATTTTAAAGCAGAGTATAAAAACAACTATACTACTGCATTGATCATCATGACACATTAAGTTAGAATAAAGATCATTTTTACTTTCACTGGAAAACATTGTTGTATTAAATGTAATGATGTTTTTACTGGGTGGAGTGAACATCAAGATGTCTGGAGGCTTGACAAGGACTATCAGAAATTGTTTGGTCATCTGCAGCTCGTGTATCCTGTCACCTGTACAGGTGTGCAGTGACCCCTCTCTCCTGCTGAGCTCTCCTACCCTTGGAGCCTCCGCTCCTGGTGCAGAGGCTTCCTGCTCAGCAGAGCATCAGGTCCAGCTTCTCCAGAAACAACTGCAGCAGCAGGAACAGCAAGCGCTGGCGGCTTCAGCACAGGTGGAATTTTTATTGACTTCCTGCTACAGAAATTGAGATACAATGTTAAAAGCTGAAAAAAATCTTAACCATCTTGGATCACAGCTTGTAGTTTTTCTAAAATTATGCTTTGGAATTGCATCAAGCTTGGAATCTAAGTTTGCTGTCTCAATCTGTAACGTTCAGGTGCACGTGCTGCAGGAGCAGCTGTCGGTGGAGATGTGTGCACGGACTGAAGCCCAGGCCAGAGTGCAGCGGCTCCTGCAGCAGAACACGGACCTGCTGCAGCACATTTCCCTTTTGGTCAAACAGATCCAGGAGCTCGAGCTCAAGTCTTCAGGCCAGTTGACATCTAGTAAGCAACAATTTATCTTGGATTTTCAACATATTTTTTGTTTTAAAAGTATACTGTCATAAATATATATTTTTTATTTTAGCCTCTTCATTTCCTTTACATTTCTTTGCTTCTTTTTCTAATCCCCTTGAGGCAATAATTATCCCATGGCAGCACTGATCACTGTCCTGTCAGCCAGCAGTGATTACAGTCATGATGCATGAAGTCCTGTCACCATCCCTCATCACATCCTCTCACTTCTGTCTGTTCTGTTCTTTTCTAACTCTTTCACTTAATCTCATCTTTGCTCTTCCTCAGTGGGATCCCAGGACAGTCTTCTGGAGATAACGTTCCGTGCCAAACCCCCCAGCATGCCCTGCACTCCCCTCACCCCTTCTTCATCTCTAGCTCCGTTAGGAACTCAGCTCCAGACTGGAGATCTCGCTTGGCTCTCGGCTCCGCCGGGGCCCTGCTCTCCAGGCACCACCAGCGCAGACGCCATTCCTCTGGGGCTGAGCGGCAGCGGAGTTCGACTGGAGTGTTTTCGCTTCTCGACGCCCGGGCAGGAAATGCAGGACACGGGGGAGACTCCCAGTGATGACAGCTCCCCGCTGGGGGAGCAGATTCTGGGGGCGCTGGAGCTTCTTCGATTCAGAGAATCAGGGATTGGATCAGAGTATGAATCCAACACGGATGAGAGCGACGACCGGGACAGCTGGGGGCAGGGGGAAGGGTCTGGAGCCGAAGCGTCCGGGCGCCTCCTGAACGTGCTGAATGCAGAGAACCTGCCAGACTGTTTAGGGGATGAGATGGCCGTTTAGTGTAGCGCCTGACTCTCATCACACAGACCTTAAATCGACTAAAAAAAAAAAAAAAGATCATCCGCAGATGTTAGAGAGACACACCTTCACAGCCTATGTGTTTTTAAAGAGGCCACTTTAAGGGTTCCCCTTTCTTCTGTGTGTTATTTAGCGTCTTGTGCATGTAGAAGTTGTTCAGAAGTTTACAGAATAATTGTCAACCACACACTGTTATAGTTTGCATTCAAATTGATGCAGAAGAATTATCAGCAAAGACGAACATTTTCCAGTTCCAAAGACAATAAAAATGTCTTTATGTGAAAAACAGTTTTCATTCACTGTGAAAAGATGCAAAAGATCACTTTTTGTTTTGATGGAAACTCATGTGGGAATGCTGAGAAGAACAAACTTCTTTTAATAGTGTCAACATTAGATTCATAAGCTATGTTGTAATGCTATTTTTATGTTAAATTTTGGAAATAACAAACAATTCAAGTGTATTAAAGACTAGAAGATATTTGGAGGTCTTTTAATTACATTCTCTAAACGATAAATCAATTATTATCCACTTTTATTTATTCTTTTAAACAAATCTCAATTAAAAAAATAATTAAAGAAGAAAAAATAAGAACAGTTTAGTGGGTCTTTAAAGATTAACCTTTGTAAAAAAAATGTCCCCATTGACGAAAATGAGACATTTTACATCCAGAATGTACACATTCAATCAGCATGAAGCCTCATGGCTCCATGACTTTACAGATTGGTGAACTCTGCAGGTCCAACGTCAAGTTGAGGTCTTTGAAGGCTGCAGTCTAAATTGTTTGTTCCACTTCTTTCCTCTTGTCAGATTTTTTGTTTCTTTTGTGTTTTTTTATTTTCTGTTGCTAAGATTTACTCAGTTTTTTTGTTGTTGTTTTGAAGATATATTTTATTTAATTCAAATAAAACTACACTTGTTCTAATGTTCTGGACGTGGGCTTTCCGTACCGATATATTTATACCAAGTAAAAATCTACCAATCTTGTTTATTTCATTTTTTCCCATTGAATTGAACAAAAAAAAAAGCAGAAATAAAAGACCAATTAAAAAAATCATATTGAATTAAACTGAATGAAATTAAATTCAATTAAAATTAAATAAATAAAAAAATTAAATTAACCTAGCTTAAACTGAATCAAATTAATTTAAATTAAATTAATTGAGTTGAAATATAAAGTGAAGCTCCTCTAGTGAACAATGACCCTAATATTATTAAAGATCATCCAACATTGATAAATTATTCTTATAAAGCAAATTTTGGATATTTCACAGTTACCAAAAATTGGTTTAAGTTTTTCTCTTTGCCTTAGATAAGATTGCACAGTATTTCCAAATGTATATAAATTTATTGCAAATTGATTGT
>NC_050528.1:24012749-24015565 GCF_002922805.2 Oryzias melastigma
AATAATAATTAATATCAGTCTGTGATTCAGATATTTTTAGGCCAGCAGAGAAGGCCTTGCAGGCCCTGACGGCCCGCCACTGCTTTTTTCTATTATAAAATCATTTCCAGATGTCTCCAATAGTTATGATTATACAGTTTTTAGCAAAAATCAAAAACATTTGTGCAGTGCAGCAGTAGCTCAATAAAAATTCACCTCTGGGTTGTGGGGGGGACTGTTGGAACCAAAGTAGTCCTGCGCCGATATGATAAATGATAAATGCCATAAACCTACATACTGTAGAGCTTCATTAAACGTATAGAAGGCCCAAAGTGGTTTACAGTCACAGTTCCATCCGCACATTCACACACCGAGGGCCACTCTGCGGCCAAACACTGGCTCCAACCTAAAAACCAAGAGCAGTGTAGGATTTGGTGAGTCAGTCAAGGACACTTCAACTCACAGCAAGCAGGAACCAAACCTACCCCTCTACGTCTGCACAATGGCTGCAGATATCCCAGCATTCCTTTGTTTACACTATCTCGCACTAGTTCACAGACCCTCTCAACTCCAAGCTAACATCAACATAGCAAAAAAATCTGTGAGCTGTGCAGTCGTACAGTTTTAGAGCGTGATGGGAGCTCAGACGAGGACAGTGAAGATGTCAGTGGATCTCTTTGTGTCCATGTGGATGCATCAGAATTGGAGCAGCGCATCGAGACTTTGTCCTGCCCATGGCAGTTGCTGGGTCACAAATATGAGTTTTTTCAAATCGCGGGTTCTTATCTGCTTCTGATCCATCACAATTAATGCAGTTTTAATCGTAAATGATTTTTATATGTGTCCTCCATCATGAGAAAAATGCTAGAACACCAAAACCAGATTTTCACTGAAGTGGGTGTTGAAGCAGTTATTAAACAAAAAAAGAAAAAAAATCTCCATGTGAAATTCAGATCACATCTGTAAAATCACAATGCAGTTTTGGGGCAAAAAGAACATTTCGCTTAATAAACTTTTTCTTACACTTTTACCTGCTCTAAACATGTTTGAGAGTTTGCTATTTTGTGCTTGAATTAGTTATTTTCTTTAAAACCAATCAAAATAATTTAAATTTCACGTGGTTTGAAATAAACTGTTTTATTTTCAGTAATGTCTGTATTTCCTAACTTTTTTTTTAAATTACAGAGGAATCTCTAGACTGTTGTGATGTGTAGTGATAAACTGCTGTGTCACTCCTAAATTACATTCCTGAAAGTCCCTAATTATGAATTCAGAGAGGGATTGCAGCACAGCAGCTCCATAATGCTGACTGTAAGCTTATTCTTGCTCTGAGCCGCTGGAGGAATAGAAAAGGTGTCTTTGAGTGCTTTCCAAGATTGATCAGTCTCTTGTTCTTCTCCTCTTTCCCCCGTTCCCCCAGAGCTCCTCACCTTTGTGCGTCTCTTTCCCTCCAAGGTTATATCTGTTCAGGAGTGCTGAGCTAAAAATGAAAGCATGCTTACTTGGATGAATTTTCCTTTTTTTTTTTTTTTTTTCAGTGTTAAATGCCCTTTTTGAAATGCCACCCGGTCACGTGACGTGTACAGACTATGCACTGGAGCTTATAAAAAAGGCTAAAATGTGTCCAAGGATAATCTAAGCTAAAACAGGCTTCAAAGTGACCTTTTCCAAATGTTTTCATGCTTGAGGAAAGGAGACGTGGGCATGCAGAAGGTCCTCTGTGACGACAAACGCTCTCTGTGATGATAGAGCTTCACCAGATGTGCTCATTATAAAGGACCAACTCCCATTAAGCGTAGGGTCACTGTCAGCGGCGGAGTTTGATATTGGTAGATAAGCTGGGAGATATGAATATTTTCAGCCCAAATTCGTCTACATTTAGCAGTGACACCCAGTCGCTTCACCAGTGCAGCTGCTGACACAAACAATGAGGCCTCCAACATTCGATCTCTACTTTATTTGCAATCTATATTTTTATCTTCCCTTGTGTTTTTCATGGTTTTGCCAAAAATGATCCCATAAGTCTTCCTCTTTGAGTCTGACAAAACGATGCCTATCACGACACAGGTGACACTATGCGATACGTATCCTGACATATCCCAAGACAGCACCAGAGACAATACTTCAGTTTTTTTAAAGGTGAAGACGAAGAAAAAGACTTTCTCTGAATATTAATACACTTTTCACTTTAATAAGATGGCAAAATACATTTAATTTAATGATCAGAACACCAATCAGAACACCACAATCAGGGTTTAAGTGAAAAACAGAAGTAAGCTGCTGAACTAAAATAAATAATTAAATAAATATCATCTTGGCAGCATTTTAAATGATAAGTATCACTAAATGAAGTATCACGATATTTCACTAAATCGATATTTTCTTACATCCCTAGTTTCTTGGTGTTTTACATAACCGTATCCACGAAACAAATGCTCTCTTAGTTTCACTTCCTGTTTTATTTTGTAGTTTCTTTTTGTCATTTAGTTTCTGAAAATGTGTTTCCTGTCTGTGTTTCCTGTCATCTTTGTCCATTCCAGATATTTAATCTATATCTAAACCATTAGCAGTATAAAAAATTCATAGATACAACTCCTACTAACTATAATCCAATCTGGATTTTGCACAATCTGCGCAAACATTTCTTAAAAATATTCTGTAGCTTTCATTTGAACATTCACATTTTCTATCCCTTTTTTGCATGATTAGATGAGCAGAGTGGCTGAATCATTACGAGCCAAACTGGGGAGGGAGGCCGCCACTGAACTTTAATCTGAAAACATTGTGGACCACATTCTGCAAATTAAAAAAGTAGTACCCCCCCCCCCCTTTTTTTT
>NC_050528.1:24015726-24041348 GCF_002922805.2 Oryzias melastigma
TTTTTTTTTTTTTTTTTTTTTTGCTTTAAATCAGTGAAAATAAAGCAGTTTTAGCTGGAGCAAGGTTCCAGGTTCAGTTCCCTCTCTGGAAGCTGGTTTACCCCACATCCATCTGCTGAAGTGCTCTTGGGCAAGACACTGAATCCCAGGTACATGAATGTGCATGTATGAATGTGCATGTGAATTAGTGTGGATCTTGAAGAATAGTAAAGGAGTGCTATATAAGACCGTGCACAATTTAATCTTTTGCTATTTGCTCAAGTAACTGGGCTTCTGGGAGCAAACAGCAAAGACTGGATTCAGGAGATTTAACCAGCACCAGAGTTTGTTTTTCTGCTTGTTTTGCAGGTATGACTGCAAATCTCCAGTCTCAGTTCACTTTTAATTATACCAAAACAGCTTTGGCACATTTTATGTACTACAAAAAGTCATACATTAAACACGTTGAAGCATTTTTTCTTAAGCTTATAGAGTCACATTATTACAGATGACAGTTTTTGAAACGTGTTAAAAAATCAGCAAACTTTATTGAATTAGCAACATTCAAATTTAAATAAGCTGTGACTCTTTTTTGTGTTTTTTCTTCCTTTCTTTATGTTTTTCTGTCACTAAAAGTGTTGAGTGTCAGGTAAAAAAAAAAAACACTTTTTTTTCTTTTTTTCCTCAGTCCTTCAGCCAAGGGGGCTGTTACATCAGCCTACATTTCCTCACTCCCTCTTCTTCTCTTTCTCCGTCCTTCCTTTCCGATCAGAGGAATTCCTTCCAAAGAAGAGGTCAGACTGTGGCGCTGCTGCAGTCATCAGCTCCCAGAAGACGTGGAATATTACTGAACACAAATGATCACAGCAGGAGAGAAGAACTTTTAGACGTGAGTGTAATCCTCATTTTCATTAAAATTTACTTTCAGTTTTATCATCGTAAACTTATATGAACCTCAGTTTTAATTATACACATGACAGTTTGTTAGCAGGAGCCATTTTTACTTTATGACACAAGTACATTAAACTCTCTAATTACTTTTTTATAGTAGCTAGAAAATCTGAAATATATTATTCAGGGAGATTTTGACCTTTAAATTTAAATTCATGTGTTAAATCTATTAAAGTTCAAATAAAACGTAGATAATTTTTTTCAACCTGCTTATTAATCCTGGAGAGGAAAAGTTTGTTAATGCTTTGTATTTGATTTAAAAAGTTTGGTTTTGAAAGATTTTGTCACATAATTCCACTGAACCTCTGAGTTTTTTTGCTGATTTTCCCTGTTTCTCATCTTTTAGGAGAGACGAGGATCATGGAGTTTAAAGTAATCCGGCTTTTTGTTCTGTTTGTGGCAACTGCGAAAGCTCAAGTCAACCCAGGTAGACAATTTTAAAAAAAAATTAGCTTTAGGTTGATGTTTTTTTTCTTTTTTTTTGACACATTAAGCAACAGAAAAAAACGTCTTTTAAAACTTTTGAGAGAACTGCAAATGCTGATGAAGTGGATGTAAGGGGGCATGTTTAGGTGGGTGGGCTTGGAGTGCATGAATGTAATGTATGTGTGAGTGCCTGTGAGTGTGTATGTGGTTTACCTAATGGTCAAAAAGCAAACACGGGACAAGAAGAGCTTTCACAGGCAGGGGGTATTTGTAGGAGGGGAAAGGCAGAAATTCCTTCACACAGATAAACTCACTTGATCTGCAAAAACATTTTCACAAAAGAGACACATTTGAATGAATTTGTGAGAGGTTTAATCTGAAACAAGCACAAAACAGAGTTAAGCAAAACTGCTCGGAAGCCAAGTCAGAACTGGGTCTGACCTCCAACAGGTTTCGCTCACATTTGTGTCGCAAAAAATTGTAAAATGCCAAAAAACCTGAGCAGCCTGCTGGACACTCCCTTTTCATTTTGCTTAGACTGGCACCCACACAGTGATGCCTCTGTTTGGCTTTGGAGGCCTTGCAGGGCTGCAGGAAGAGAGGGCTGAGGGAGGGAGGGGGGAGGCAGATTCTACCACTTCGCCCTCAAAAATATGAAAGAAAAAAAAAGTGGCTCGTGAAAGCATTTACTATGTCTCACTCACGTGCACAAACACACTTGTGGATGAGTGTGGCCTCGTGTTTTCCAGAAGTGTGCCGCTATCCTCTTGGAATGACGGGAGGCCAGATTCAAGATGAGGACATCTCTGCCTCCAGCTACTGGTCTGAGTCCACTGCAGCAAAATTTGGAAGGCAACTTTTATTCCATTTTTATTTTTCCGTTTCTCTATGTGGTCAGATAAGTCTGCCTGAACGTTCCTCTCACTGTTTCTACCTCTTTTTTTTCAGACTTGACATTGGCGGCGGGGATGGGGCCTGGTGTCCTGACATTATGTCTGAGCCGCACGGCCTCAAAGAGTATCTCCAGGTGGACCTCAGATCGTTGCACTTCATCACGCTGGTGGGGACCCAAGGTCGCCACGCCGACGGCATGGGGAACGAGTTCGCTCAAAGGTACAGGATCAAGTACAGCCGCGATGGCAGCAACTGGGTGAGCTGGCAGGACAGGAAGGGGCAGCAGGTGAGCACGTCACCGATTCAGGTGTCCCACACTTCATAACCATTTCTAGAGATTCTGATGCTGCTCTCCAACACATTTGGTTAAAAATAAGAAAAAAAATAATAATAATAGGAACAACTCAAATGTGCATCTCAGAACTATTTTACAGAATCTGTATTTCAAGTTTTTCCAATTACATTTTTTATAGTTTTGACAGTAAATCATTGGGTTTACACATGAGGAATGTTGAGAAATAAAACTTGAGTTAAAACGATTTTATTGTAATAATTAATGAAAAAAAAATTAAACCTGGCAAAAAATGGAAAACAATCAATCACTTACACAATTTTACTAAGTTGGGTGCAACAATTAATCAATGCATCAATTTAAATTCCAACCAAATTGATCTGTCTGAGGCAAGTTATAGATTGAATTTGTCTACACCATTTAAAACTGTTTCAAAATCAAATAAATGGATAATCAATACTGGAAAATACCATTTGGAATGAGACACGGTTGGTTTACTTTACTGTAACGCAAAAACAACCAAGTTTCATCACAGCGAACAGGACATATGATGACAGCAAAAAATGATCCACCATCATTACAGTCCAATGTGTGGAAACACTGGATTTTGCAAAGACATGTGACCATACAGGGTGGTAGAATGTTCTAATAATGTTCACTTTGTATTGTTTTCATGTGGAAAAACAACAGTGGACTAAACTTTATCTAACTAAGACATGAATAGATTTGCCAAATTATTCTTCACATATTTAATTTAAACTTGATTATCTTGCAAGAAGTACGAGGAATCTGGAAAACTTCACCTGCACTGTTTAGTACCAGATATTTAGTGGTGGAAATAAATTGTATTGTCAACAACAAATTAAGATATGAATCAAATAATCATTAAAATGAATTATTACACCCCTATATAAATAAAATTGAATTGAATTGAATTGAATTATTACTAAATGATAACACACCAAACGTCCCTGATTTTGATTTATTTTGATTTCTTTAAAAAATTAAGTAGACAGGAAAGTATCTGATGTTAACAATGAGTTCTAAACGCTAAAAATCATCTGTTTCTGAACTTTTTTATTTATTAACACAATCAACATAATTTCAGCAGTGTTATGATCTGCTTTTTTCCTTCAGAAACTGCTGGATTGCTTTAACAATTAAAAAATGACAGTACATCATAGAACATAAACACTGGAGCTCTGGTATTAAAGGGTTAAATTCAAACTTTACAGTTACATATAAATATATTCCATAGTCCACTATTCACGTTGTTAGCAAAACAGTTTTTAGCAAATCCTTTATTGACCTTTTCCAAACAGCCAGCTCTGCTGCTCCTCTCATAAAAGAGAAACAAACAGGCTTTTGTATGAGTGTTCTCATTGGTGCTGTCTTGCCATTTATTTTAGCTTAATTTAAAACAAATCTAATATTTGCTACGGAAAGCTTCTATTTGAGGTATTTTCATTTAAATTTGTGACATTGTGGCACAGTAAAAGATCAAAAAACAGTTTAAAAAGTGGCTTTGTGATTTTTTTTTTCTTTTATTATTATAGCAGATTTCCAACTTTTACTTTTACACCATCATGAGTTACTTTTTTAAATTTAGAAAACAAAACATCAGTTCCAGAGTGATCTAATTTAAGATTAAAAATGAGATCAATGCAGGGGCGGAGCTAGGGGAGGGGCAAGAGGGGGCACATTTTTTTTTGCCAATATTAGTGTCAATATTGAGAAAAAATAATACATCATCAATACAAACTTCTTCAAGGATTGAAAAAGTTAGAAAGAAAATTAAAATAACTTCAAATTAACATTACAATAAATTAAATTATGATTAAATTAAAATGAAACCACCTAATTTGCCAAATTTTCAAAGTCTGCCCTCTCATCTAAAATGGTTTAACGCAATTTAAAAAAAAAACTAACTAAATAGTGTGTCATTAATCCCAATACCCCCAGTTCTGTTTAATAAAACATAAAAACTGACATGACAGTACAGGATGAACAGTTTGTTGACCTACATTATTAAGCTTAAAGTTTCCACTATTCAAATTTTTTAATGATTTATTTTTTCATGAAAGCTTTTAGATTTTGCTTTTACTACAAATAACGAAATCTAAACCCCAAACATAAAAAAACATAAATGAATAATGATTTTTTTTTTTGCTCCAGTTGTACTTGGAGGAGCAAAAATGCAGCACAGTTTGAAGTCAGGTTAGCAGTTATTGGAAAGCTGGTTTGCAGCCAATTTTCAACCGTGTCCAAACATCCCTAAAGAACGTGCTACTTCTGAATTTGAAGTCTTCACAGAAACATATGCTCCCCGGATGAAAAGGAAGTCATGTTTACACCATGCTCCTTCACACCGTTTGTCTCTCGGTCACGGCACATCTCACCACCTCTCGCTGGCTCTCCTGTGGCAGGTCATTGAGGGCAACAGGAACGCATACGATGTGGTCCTGAAGGATCTGGAGCCTCCCATCATCGCTCGCTATGTTCGCTTCATGCCTGTCACCGACCACTCCATGATTGTGTGCATGAGAGTGGAGCTGTATGGCTGTGAATGGCTCGGTTAGTCATAACTCTCCACTGAAATAGCCTCATTTGGTGCTCACATCTCCATTCTTGTGCAGTTTTTGTATGTTTTCCCCTTCAAAGCCACGCTCTTACGAATAACCACATTTGTTGACTTGTTTCTTTTAGATGGTCTTGTGTCTTATAACATTCCAGATGGACAGCAGATGATCTACAGAGACCTGGAAGTGTCCTTTAATGACTCTGTGTATGACGGAGCATCGGCTGAAGGGTCTGTGTCCTTTCCTCCACTGAATCAGAAAAGGCAGTAGTCATCAGGAACCATTGGGAATGAAATATCTACTAATCTGTCCAGCAGTCTGACGAAAGGCCTCGGCCAGCTCACAGACGGCACCTGGGGTCTGGATGACTTTCTGCACAGCCACATCTATGGCGTGTGGCCTGGCTACGACTACGTGGGGTGGAGTAACCGCACTTTCCCCAAAGGCTATGTGGAGATGATCTTTGATTTTGACCATGTCCGAAACTTCACTTCCATGAAGGTATAAAACACCTACTTTTTCCACAGATTGATGTACAGATAGTGAATCCGTGATTTAAAGACCTGCTCCGATCATCTTTTAAACTAAAAGATTTCCCGGTGGTCTTTTAATTATGAATATGCTGTTTTTAGCCCAAAAGAAAAAAGCAGTTGATTGTTCTAGGACATAGTTTCTGCAGAGCAGCAGTAGTTCATTAGAAATTCACCTCTGAGTTGTGGGTGGGACCGTCGACGCTGAGAAACCCCAGCCCCTCTTCCCATCTCTGTTGCTGAGAGCTCAGAGCAGGGAACTCATGACCTGCTCAGCGTCATTTCTTTCAAGTCCCAAAGCTCTAATGTTTTTCCTCTGTTCCAGTTTCACAACAATTTAAATCAAGAAATATTCCAAAAAGGAATTTTAAGCTTAGTTTTCTTTGCTTATGTCCGCCGTCATCAGAGAAATGCTGTTAAAAACACCAAAAAAACCCAACTTTAATTGGAGAGCATGTCTGTTTCTGTTATAACACTGATTTGCAAACAGTCTAGTAATAGTGCTAAAAAGCATCCCATGATGGTCATGTACTGGGTTAAGCCACTTAAGTTTGAATCAAAAACAATACTTTCAGAAATTACTCAAGAACTGGTTGATTTTTTTTTAATAAATTGAATGAATTGAAATTCGAATTTTTTCTTAAGATGAAACAAGATGTTTTATATAATTTAAGTAAATTATTTAAAATCACAAATTTATATATATATATATGTATGTATATATATATATATATATATATATATATATATATATATATATATATATATATATATATATATATATATATATATATATATATTAGCAATAACACTAAAAAAATATTTTATGGGGCAACTACAAAGTCTATTAAAATACTAATGCTAAAAAAAGTTGCAACATTTTTTGGTAGAATCCCCAAAACACTAAACAGATCCATGTGTTTGGGTTTAACTCTGTTTCCCGCCCCTCCAGGTCCACAGCAGCAACATGTTCAGCCGTGGAGTGAGGGTGTTCCGGCAGGTCACGTGTTTCTTCCGGTCGGATTCGGAGTGGGAGCCCGGCCCCGTCACCTTCAGGCCCACGCCTGACAGAGTGAGCCAAAGGGCCCGATTTGTCACCGTGACCCTCGGGGATCGCACAGCCAAGACTATCAAGTGTCGTTTCCACTTCAATGATGTGTGGATGCTGTTCAGTGAGGTGGCCTTCCAGTCAGGTAAAACACAAAAAACATGTTTTTTTTTTTCTTGAACTCTATGGGTGACCATGGGTCTCATGGTCACCCATGGAGTTCATATGTGGCCTCTGGCCTTATTAGAATGACCTTTTAGGAACACTAACTTTTTAAACTTAGGTGTTTCATTGCTTTTGTGTATCACTTTGAGTCAAAATTAACTTAATTTTATTGATTCCTGTTAACTTTCCTCCTTTGCATCTGTGACTCACAGGTTCTGCAGTTTATAACACATCGATAGGTCCTGGAAAACATCCAAAAAACACACTACCAGGTTTGCTGTTGAACTTTCTGAGTTTTTTCTTTTTTTTAAGGTTAATTCATATTGATTAATGCTAAATTTTTCCTTGTCTTGTGTTTTAATCTTTTAATATGTTATTAACTGGAATCACTTACATCAATTTATTTTTATTTTTTTGAGGATGGCCCAGCTGCTCTGTTCTAAAGATGTCAGATGAATGGATAAATATCGCCCCCTGCTGTTCGTAGTTGAAACAAATCAACTTTTTTTGGTCTGACTTTCCATTTATTTTGTGACATTTCAGTGGATGATCCGACTCACAAAGTGGACGACAGCAACACCAGGATTCTGATTGGCTGCTTGGTGGCAATCATAGCTATCTTGTCAGCCATCATAGTGATCATGCTGTGGCGACAGGTTTGGCAAAAGATGCTTGAGAAGGTGATTGACTTATTTCTTTGATGATTGCCTTATCCATAGTTTTACTATTAAAAAATTAGGTAAAAACAAATGATGCACATGAAGTCTTAATACACAAAAATATGTGATCTAATCTTCAAATTATGTTTTAAAGTATACAATCAAAGATGAAATTATATGTCACTGTTTTTGGAGTAACATTTATTTAATTTTATACGTAGACATTTAAATAATGCTAACAAAAGTTATATGTGACACTCCATTGGTAAAGTAAGAGAGTAAGTCTCTGAATCATGCAGGCATCCCGGCGCCTTCTGGACGATGACCTCACAGCTCGCCTAGCCATTCAGAACCGAGCCTTCTCCTTCCGCCACTCCTCTTTATCCAGCGACAGTGGCTCCACCTCCAACTCCACCTATGAGAGAATCTACCCTCTCTGCGCCGACTACCAGGAGCCTTCACGTTTGATCCGGAAGCTGCCAGAATTCGCTAATTCCACAGAAAATCTCAGTAAGCCCCACAACGCCTGACTAGCACAGTGAAAAAGCCACGGCTCGAGCTGTTCTGTTTCTTCTCGCCAGAGTCCAGCTCCCTCTGCACGGCTGCTACAGCAAGTGGTTCAGATGGAGCTCCACACTATGCAGAGGCAGACATCATCAGCCTGCAGGAGTCCTCAGACAGCAGCATCACAGCTGTCAACATGAGTCCTTTCACCGGCACTGATCCGGCCATGAGAGAGTTTCCCAGAGAGAAGCTCTCTTTCAAGGAGAAACTTGGAGAAGGCCAATTTGGAGAAGTAAGTCCACAATCGTTTGATCGTATTGATTCCTCATTAAATTATTAAGTTGATGACAGCTTGAGGAGATGTTTAGAAGGCTTTCATTTAACTTTATTATATAAAATTCGGACTCTTCTTCCTTGAAAATCAAATGTGAGTACTAAAGTATCTGTTTTATACGTTGAAGACAGTACAGCTTTGTTATCCAAACCGAAGCAGTTTTCTCTTCAGATCATAAAAATAAGCTAAATGGAAAGCTCTAAGTGGATAAGTTGCCCTTTTACCCCACAGGTGCACTTGTGTGAGGCTGAGGGCATGCAGGACTTTTTAGACGAGGATCTGTCTACTGAGGAAATCAGTAAATCCCCTCTGCTGGTCGCTGTCAAAACTCTGAGAGAGGATGCGAACAAGAATGCCAGGTAGAAAAGAAAATGGCTCACAGCAGCGCCGGCATTTGGGTCATTGCATGAGGGGTAAATATTAATTGACTGTTTGCTGCCGTACTCCCAGGAATGACTTCTTGAAGGAGATCAGGATCATGTCTCGTCTGAGAGACCCCAACATTGTCCGCCTTCTGGCGGTGTGCGTGGACACAGATCTTCTGTGGATGATCACAGAGTACATGGAAAACGGAGACCTCAATCAGTTCCTGTGCAATCTCAGACTAAACGAAGCTCCGGATGAAGACAAGCCAGAGCAAGAGGAGGAAAAGGGGGATTCAATAAGGTATGATCCTAATACACACTAATGATTGACTACAACAGAACACCCCGCTATAGAATTAATCCTTTCTCTTTTTTGCTCTTAGCTATATTAAGCTGATCAGCATGGCAGTACAGATAGCTTCTGGTATGAAGTACTTGGCCTCTCTCAACTTTGTCCACCGCGATCTGGCGACTCGCAACTGCTTGGTTGGGAAGAACTACACCATAAGAATTGCCGACTTTGGTATGAGTCGGAATCTGTACAAAGGGGACTACTACCGCATCCAGGGCCGAGCGGTCCTGCCAATCCGCTGGATGTCATGGGAGAGCATCCTCCTGGTGAGGAAAAGTTAGATAAAAACCCCCCACCAGTCCATTAGCTCCGGATTGGTCTTAACTAAAATTGGCTTTAGGTTATACTTTGTTACCCATAGACCTATGGGGAAAAAAAAGCTCAGTGACCTTGTGATTGAGTGCTCTGAGACTAGAAAGTCGTGAGTGCAAATTGACATACCAAAGACTCTAAAAACCCAATGCCTCCCTGCTTGACCCTCAGCATTAAGGGGTTGGATTGGGTGGTTAAACCACTAAATGGTTCTGTCTGCAGCTCACCGCTCCCCCAGGGGATGGGTCAAATCCAGACCCACATCTCAGAATTTTAAAAAGAAAGTGCTAATGAAAAGGAAAACGTGTCTACAAGTATTTTAGTGGGGTTTAAGCTGCCTATCATTTGTCCTCTCAGGGTAAGTTCACAATGGCTAGTGATGTTTGGGCATTTGGAGTGACTCTGTGGGAGATCCTGACCCTGTGCAAGGAGCAGCCGTACTCCCAGCTCTCTGACGAGCAGGTCATTGAAAACACTGGCGAATTCTTTCGGGATAAAGGCAAGCAGGTGAGAGTGGGTTTGACTTCTGGAATCATTGTCTCTGCTTCTGTTCTATAAACTTTTACTTTTATACTTACTCCTCCCAGGTGTACCTGCCCAAGCCCCCCTGCTGTCCTGACACAGTCTACAACGACCTGATGCTCACCTGCTGGAGGAGAAACGCCAAGCAGAGGCCGAGCTTTCAGGAGATGCACGCTCAGTTGCAGGAGAGCATGTCAGCATAGCAGAACTGATCTGCAAACTTTCTGCAATGAACTGTTTGTTTCAGACATATGTAACAAATCTGGGGATGGGGGTGTACAGAACAGCTTTAACAGCTAGACTACACAGTGTGATGTTTGTCTATCACACAGTGCATTCATGCTTTGATCTATTTATTATTCACTTTTCATTTTTTATGCTACTCTTATGTATTTTATTGCACTTTTTAATGAAAATATGTTATAAATATCTGGCCTAAAACTGTATTCTTATTTGACTATTTTGAAAAACAAATATGACATGATGAAACCTGTAATCTATATCTAGTTAAAATGTCTAAGCATTTTTATGAACAAAATATTTATAATATTATATTGTGGGTTTGTAGCAAACTGTTTAAACTGTTTTATTTTAACTCTGGGGTTCTTGCAAGAAAGAAGGAGACAAATTTGTCATGTGCTGTTGTTTTCTGTTTTGTCTCAAATTTGGTTTAATTGTTATCAGTGCAACCAATGCTAGAATAAGACATTGAGTAGATTTTTTTTCAGGCAAGTGAAATTTGTTTTCTTCACCCAGCCTCTCTGAATTCACCACCGCTGATGTACAGGACCAATCTGCAGCTATTTATTTTTTATCTATATGTTAAAAATTTAATTGTTTTTTGTTTGTTTTTTATCTTGACATGTTAAGGGTTTATGTCTTATGTTAGCAGTGAAGACAGAAACTATTTGTTTTTGTCATTAAAAAAATATATATATTGGCTTCACACTGAAATTCCACAGGGCACAGTGGATAGTTTAAATCAATATATATATCGTATAGAAAAAGATAACCTTAACTTAAATTGACTCAAAGCAACCTACTAATTATTTTTATGATACAAAAAAGGCATTAGACCAGATTAATTTCAGTTGGTCTAAGAATGTTTTATAGCCCCATTGCCAAACTAATCAAATGAATTGAAATCATAAAATTAAACCATTCTTCCCAGAAAAATAGAATATAAGTTACTTCATAGCGATGTGATGGCTTACTTAACAGCTTACCTGCAGTTGCTAAGATGGGAAAAAAGATTAACAAATATGCGTATTAAAATATATTTCCACAATATTATTGTTGCGCTTGATTTGAATATTGGACCTCAACGTGTGCCGTAGAGGGAGCTGATTGGTCAGCTCTTTGTTGACATCCAATCACACCACTGGTGTGCGCAGACTGAGCGCGCGGGGCGGAATCGGACGATGGGCTGTTTGTCTGTCGATTACCAAGAAAAACTTCCAGGGAATTTCATTTTCAAAGACCTTCTGCGTTTGTCACATATTCCAGTCAAACATGGAGAAGGTTGTAATTGTAACCGGTGCTAACAGGTAGGTCTTAGCTTTGTGTCTTTAATTAAAGTGATATATAGCCTAAAATATTTAAATGAAAGCTGCGTTTTAACCGATGAACACTGAAGTGTTAAGTTACTTTTTTCCACTAAGGAAACGTTGTACATTCATTCAACGAGATGTGCTTCCTGTTGAGAGATTATCGGGCTGTAAATCTCATAAGCTGACTTTGACATTTCTGAGCTGTTGTGGTATTGATTCATTCAAGTTATTTATATGCATTACGTCACTTCACACGGTTTCTGCTAAGTGTTTTTTCTATAGAACGATCATTTTTTCAAAATAAAATCCCTACAATTCTGAACTACTCATTAACGAGGCCGTTTTTTTCTTCACAAAAATAAAGGTAGATGTAAATTCTCCAATTTATCAATGGTTTATTAATGAATTATAACGTACGACTTATCATTTTTCTAGAATTACACAATATTTTGTGATTATTATTATTATTATTGTATATTTATTTTTGTGAAAGGCTATCATAATATGTCTTTTGATTGGTGCTAGGTAAAGTTAGTTTCTTTTTTTGGTGATTATTATCATTTTGTCAGTTACCAAAAATACTAATTGCAAAACATTAAAATAAAAAGATTAATAACCCTAAAAATGATAGGGAATAGCTAAATATATCAATTTGTTTATAGATGTAATATAAAAATATGTCTTGTTTTTTATACAAGTTTTAAAAAAAATATTACCAAATTCCTGTATTTAATAAAAGGTGGCTTGTAAATGGCCTGTTGTCTGTCTCTTTGTCCGTAGCGGGATCGGCCTTGCATTATGCGACAGGCTGCTTACAGAGGACAGCCAGCTGCGGCTGTGTCTGGCTTGCAGAAACATGCAGCGGGCAGAGGCCGCCCGCGCCACCCTCTTGACCTCTCACTCCAGTGCCCATGTGGATCTACTGCACCTCGATGTGGGCTCAGTGCAGTCAGTCCTTAGTGCTGCCAAAGAAATCAAAGCCAGGTGAGAAACCTTCTTTTTTCCCCCCATCTTTTTGTATGTGTTCAAATAGGAGCTATAATTAAAGGGTGTTTATTGTTGAGTGCAAAGGGTTATTCTGTCTTACAGGTACAATAGAGTCGACTTTCTGTATCTAAATGCAGGAATTATGCCCAATCCATCAGTGGACATAGGAGCATTTTTCAAAGGTCTTTTCTCCAGGTTGGAAAAAAACACACACACTTACACGTTATCTTTTTACTACATTTTCTTCCATTGAATAGCCGTCCAGGAGCCCAATTAATGTTTGTTTCTTTACTTTCCCCCCTGCAGAAATGTCATCAACATGTTTGCGACTGCAGAAGGCCTCCTAACTCAGCAGGACAATGTCAACTCAGATGGTCTACAAGAAGTTTTTGCCACAAATCTATTTGGACATTTTCTTTTGGTAAAGAACACATTTATTTGTACATGGAATACTTGAGGCCTTAGAAATAAAATAACTTTATTGATATCCTTAATACTTGCAAGTTGGAGATTTAAGTTGTCAGATGTTTTTTTTCTTCTGTATACAATCAGACTTTAAACTCAGCAAACACATGTAAAAATATTTTTTCCATTTTAAATTAAAGATGGGAATCACTTTTAGATACAAGCTTGTGATTCTGTTCAGTTTTGTATTAATTAATATTTCAAGTTCTCATTCTTTAACCATTTTTGTTTCCTTTGGGAAAAAAATAGCTTTCATAAGCTGCCACTGATCAAAGTTTGAATTTTGGATTATTAACTTTAAAGTACTGATTGAAATGATAACCGATTTTGTAGCCCAGTTACAGTTTAAATCTATCTAAAATATAAAAAATTCACAGCAAAAACATTTGACCAGGTTTTGATATTATTGACAGCCAGCAAGTCTATGCAACGAGTCACTGAAAACACTCAGATAACGAGCAGCTTCATGATAAATATGAGGTGATAAAGTTAAAAAGGCAGCCAATTTTTCTATCAGCTCATCATGACTGAACTCTAAGAGACATGTGGAAAGTTCAGCAAATTCTTCATACTGTTTGTTGTCATGAAACAACGTGGTAGGGTATGCTCCATTTACACACCCTTCAAGCTATCAATAAAGTCAGTGGAAAGAGATGAAGATCAATCGTATCAAAGCAAACTAAACATGCTCTTATTTTTTAAATGACAGGAAATCCAGCTGCCTTTCACCTCAGATACAGCTATTATTATATTTATTACTTCAACACTAATGAACTTACAAATTACTATTCTTACTTATAAAAGCATAAAAACTAAAATCAATAAACTAGATTGATGTAAGTAAATGTGATTTACTGCTTCCACCACTGGTCAAGTTGTTCCTCCAACAGACTTCTTCGTCCTCAACTTCACAAACATGTGTTGCAGGTCAGGGAGTTGGAGCCTCTTCTATGTCAGCCAGGTCACACATCCAGAGTGGTGTGGACATCTTCGAGTAACGCCCGTCGATCAGCCTTCAGCATCGAGGATTTTCAGCACACAAAAGGGACGGAGCCCTACAGCTCTTCCAAATACGCCTCAGATCTGCTTAGTCTGGCACTCAACAGACACGATAACAGCCGGGTTTGTCCTTCTGACACTGTTAGACTTTTATAATCCAGATATAATGTAATTATGTTATTAAAATTATGATTTTTATCTTTTGTTTTGCAGGGCCTGTATTCCTCTGTAACGTGTCCAGGACTTGTGATGACTAATTTGACTTATGGTATCCTTCCTTCCTTCTTTTGGACTCTCATCATGCCCATCATGTGGATGGTGAGGTGTCATTCATTGTTCTGTATGTTTACATGTGCAATTTTCCAAAAACTCCTTAAAACTCTCTTCTGCTTCTGTCAAACAGATCCGGATTTTCACCAACACTTTTACACTGACCCCGAACAATGGAGCAGAGGCACTGGTGTGTTGTTAACCTTCGATCTCCTCCCATCATTTCAGTCTGTGAATACACCAAAAATCATGAATCCATTCTGTTTCGTTACAGTTCTGGTTGTTTCTTCAAAAGCCTGAGTTTCTGGATCCGAGAGCAAAATATCACAGTTTAACATCTGGACTTGGAACAAAATACACTGAGCCTAGGAAAGTGAGTCTGTACAAATATTAGTTCCACTTTTTTTTTGCTCCCACAGGAAACAGTAATTGGATATTGATATTAGTTTATAATTGAAAACATTCCTGATTTACACTTTTTTTTTTACACTGAGTTTTTGCTACATTTACATACATGCTAAGATCCTTTTAAGGCAGTTAATTGGGTTTCTGTGTATGTTTTCCATTTCTTTTTCAGATGGACATTGATGATGAAATGTCAGAGGTCTTCTTTTCGAAACTTCTTGAGCTGGAAAAAACAGTCAGAAGGAAACTGAGTGAAAGACGTGCCGATAAAGAAGCCTATCAGCAGTACCTCAACAACGTAGAGTAGCAGTGAGGTGAACACATAAACTCCAGATGTTTAAAACAGACTGAATTAATATTCATGCATTCCTATAAAATGACGGCACAGTGTTTCCTCTACCTCAGTGAGGCTTTTGAGTTTAAGTGATTTTTTTTCTACTGACTGGCTGCTTTTTGAGGTTATTATGAGTTACAGCCACTTGTTCAACCTGTAAAGAGGCAACATTGCTAACCCAATCAGTGATTTTACTAATGTGCACATTTGACCTTTAAGTAGATAAATTTGGTTTTGTGTAAAGGAAATAGCGACATCTTGGTACAAAAGTAGCTGACTGAATCCAGATCCTTAGTAACCAAATCCTAAAGCTACAGCAACCATTTTCAATGAAAAGTCTATGTAAACACACGTAAATGAAGGTTTTGTTTTACGTTCACGTGTTGCTACACACATTTTTAAGACAATTTTGGAGATCTACTGTATGTACAAAACACGCAACTATTCAAAGTTAAACCAGATTGAACTTTGGCCAATCAGGGACTGAGATTTGGAAGCGATGTATGGATGGCGTCCTTTATAGTTCGTGGGAGTGTCAACCTTTTGATCATTGAGGAGAAATATATTGTTGCAGTTTGTGACCAGCTGGAATTAGATGACACCAAGGCTGAATACGAATTCTTCCCCTACGGCTTCTTCCTACCCCTACATTTAGCCCTCCAAATGAAGAGATACAAAAATGGTGTCTTCACATTTGGACGTTACTCCCACTCGATAAGGAAAAGCCGTAGGGATAGGGGAAAATTCAGATTCAGCCCAAATGTTTCAAATAACAGAATGGAGCTGTGAAAGAAAAAGCCTGGAGCAAGATTCACCAGATTTGCCCTTGTCACCTTGTCCCTTGACATCTCTACCAGTTGTAGGTGGCGGACATGCGATAGTAAACAGTAGAATAAGAAAACAAAGAAGAATTTCCTTCCTGGTTACCTAGTGTCAACACCATAGTGTATACTCGTGTTCAAGACTGTGCAGTCACATGCCATGTGTTTTCATAGCTTCACACTTAAGTTGCCACAAAGAATGGAAGTTTTCACATGTTCCAGATATATGACATTCATCAAAAGGGCAGCGTGGATTTGTTAATGGAAGATAGATGGACTTAAAACTCCCACTTTTCTTTGCCCCAATCCCATTGTTTGTATACTTTTAAAGTGAGCGGTGTAAACTCCAGTCAAGATGGTTTTGCCACTTCCAACTTTTTTTTTTGCAGTTGAGAACCACATGGGTGACATCAGACATTATCACTAATAAGTAGCAGCTGCTGCAGTTGGCCCCTCCCACACCCCCAAAGCTCTCACTGCACCGATTTTAATAGGAACCAGTGGTTATGTGAAGACCAGCCACTTCTCTTAGCTATAGAAAGAAAATGTTTAATCACTTATGTTGTACTCCCATCAAGAGCTTCACAGAAAATACATCAAAAGAAGAAAATAAAACTCAGATTATGAAAACAGTGAAAGCTTGATTTGGGCTTCATGCTGATACAGAAATATGCACCACACATTTGCAGCTCTTGTAGGACAACTTTTAAACTGCTTCTTTGGTTAGTGCAGCTGGAAACATTTTCATGTATATAAAGAACAATTTCTCATTGCTTTAGGGGAGAGAATACTATCAGCCCTGTGGGAGCAGGGCATCAAAGACACGAAGCACTTGAACACCAGTGATCCTGTGTACTTAACCCACATTACAGTGAGAGGTTTAATTTGAATCTGTGAGAAAATTGTGTGGGTGTGGAGAGCTTTTTTGCTGATGATTGCAATGCGCACTCGCTCAAATGAATTAATGTTCTTTTTTTAATGCTTTAATTTACTCGTATTACGCAGGTTTAACTTTGTAATAATATTGTAGACGCGATCAAGAAAATGTATGTGTTGAATGGATGTATTACCATCATGCATTCTGCTCTGTAAATGTGTCTGAGTTAGTTTAATGCCCGTGATGGAAACATGTCAACAGAATTCATCCAGAGTTCTTGTATTTAACCGACTGAACTCTAAACAGTGTCTGGATTTGACCTGTCTTTACAACAGTGACAAACATCATTTTTAACACACATTTTAGCTGATTCCTATGAAATTGAAATACATTTAAATAAATGAGAAAGACTTTTATTAAGTGAATTTTGTTTATTGAAAAATTAAACATTTTTAAGAATGTGTTAGTCATTTGTGTTCTTTAAAACTACTTCAGTACTACTAAAGTACATGTATAAAGTCATCATTCAAATGTTTTTTTCTAATTTGGCAAAATTTAATTTTATGTGCACATTTTGGTATTACCGGGAAGTGAAAGAATTAAGTGGTAAAAATATGAACGTTTATTTTCTTTTTTTGAAAAAGTTTGAAATGATATAGTATAGGAGATCATATGAATATCCTTTAATAAAATAGAATAGAATAGAATAGAAATACTTTATTCATCCCAGGCTGGGAAATTCGGCTGTTGCAGTGTAATTGTATGCAGAATAAAAATTGTGAAGCTCTCCAGTTGTTTACAAGGATATATAAAAGTGAGTCTACTTAGTCTTTTTATACATTTTGTTTAAGCTCAATTTCAAAAGTTTTGTCTGGATGCAAAGTTTACGTCTTTTTTTGTTTAAATTAAAAAAAAATTGTTAATGTTTTAACATTAGGCTATTAGGCTTTTCTGCTTTGAAATTAAATGTCACAAGTGTAGTTTGTTCGTTTACTGTCCTGGGGGGAGAGCTAATAGAAAGAACAACGTCTATTTTTAGCCGTCAGTTATATAAATTAAATATATTTATTTCTTAAATCCATTATTCTATGGTTAATTGTAGTTTTTCCCCCTCAGATAGAGTAACAGGTTGCCAGGTCTGTATTGTTTACCTCCAATGTGTTCGCTGCTCGAAGTCCCGGATGATGCTCGCACCGGAAGAGAAGGGGCAGCTTTTCCAGCCATCTTGTGGCAGCATCCAGCGAACCGGTCGCATCAAGCCTCGTAGAATCGGAGGTGAATCCCGTTGAAGGGGCGCCATCATGCCCGGACACTTGCAAGAAGGCTTCGGCTGCGTCGTAACTAACAGGTTCGACCAGTTATTTGACGACGAGTCCGACCCGTTCGAGGTCCTGAAAGCTGCCGAAAACAAGAAGAAGGAGGGGGCCGCCGCTGGTTCCACCAAGACCGCGGCTCAAGCCGCCAAGCAGCCGAAGAAGGAGTCACAGAAGGACAGGAAAAACCCACTGCTGGACAAAAAGGACGAGTCGCAAGCACCAGTTCCCCTAAAGAAAGAAGGTACCCAAAAAATGACACCTGCTCCCGCGCGTTTTTGTTTGTTTTCTTCTCCCGTTTCCAACTGTCATGTGCAGCTCCTGTTAGCTAGCCACCAGACTCGGTGAATCGGCGCGCGCGAGGTCAACATGGACCCTATCCTGTAGTTAGAGGACACGCTAATAAAGAAGCGCATCCCGGGGCTGCCACGCGCCCGCATGCCTGCAGAAAGCGACAACGGAGAAGGCGGCCGGGCTGCCGAGCAGACATGTTTTCCTCCAGCATCCCCGGAGGATGGTGCAGTGTTGGGTTACCGTCTGATGCTGCTGCTGCTCGGACTGCTCTGCAAAGCGAATACGGAAGAGAACCACCTGTACTCGGGGGAGAAATTGAATTTGTGCGCCGCTCGTGCGTCGTGACTGGATGTGCCCCTTAGAAGTGAATTAATCAAAACGGGTTAGCGACCTACGTAAAGAGGAGTTTTATGTGGTTGCATCCGGATTCAATGCTAGTTTATGAGGCTGCAGGCGGATGTTTCACTTTACTTTGATGCGGTGCAAACAGCTGACATTTCTAGTGCTTTTGAAGCCGCTCTCATGCAAACAGAGTTCATTTTGGGGTTTGCAGGAATCAGACGAGTGGGCAGAAGACCAGACCAACAGGGCCAGCCTGGATCCCAGCATCAAGGTGGCCAGGGAGAGGGCCGACCCGGGGACAAAAGGCCAGACCGGAGACCTCCACGTGAGCGCCGCTTTGAGAAACCTGCTGAGGACAAGCCTGAGGCAGGAGGAGAGTTCCCTGCAGACAAGTGAGTTTGTGTGATCTGTGTTAATCGGCTTAATTCTAAGATCAGGGAAGCAAGTTTTGCTCTGTTGTGAGGTGTGGGGGAAAAAATGAAAAGTTATCTCTGTTTTTCTACAAATTCTGTTATTTTTGCCACTATCTTTTGTATTTTAGGAGCAGTAAAAGTCTGCATGTAGACCCACTCCTATGAAAATTGTGACATTTTTTATAATGATAAAGTACATGTATTAAGAAAAAATTACAAGGGATGGGCAATATATCTGTATCAGTATTGATCTCGGCCGATATTTGTATAATTTGAGTTTATCGGTATTGGACTGATACTAAACAAATATTGCCCATATTGTGCTGTTTTTAAATACACTTTATTTTTTATATGGATGCTTGTTCCTTATAGATCCTTGGCAATGAAAAACTTATGTTTACAGTTACGTCTAATAGTCAGTAAATGGTTTTCAGGTGTATTTTCAAAATTTCAAAGTGATATTTGTTCTTATGAAATCCCTTGCTGTATGATTTTAAAAGGTCGAGTATAACATGATTGTACAGTCAAAGAAAAAAATAGCATTTTTAAAAAGAAATAAAAAGCAAATCTAAACTTATCAGTAATGGGAAATATCATATCAGCCATAGTTGCTGGGGAAATATTGTTTATCAGTATTGGCTGAAAAAACGATCTCTAAAAATGATCAAATACTTGTGAATCAGGAGCAGACAAAGAAAACACTATTTCAAAAAGAGCATATTTGTGTTGTAAAAAATGCAATTTTTGTTGCTCTGGTAATGTTAGGTGAAGGGCTGTAAGTCGTGTAAACAGATGGATGACAGGAAGTGAGGGCATGGTTACTTTTATCAACAGTTTTATTTATTTATTTATTGTCTATCAGGCCTTCCAGCGACAGGCCACCCAGAGGGCGTGGGGGTGGCCGGGGCGGCCGTGGTGGAAGAGGACGGGGCATGGGCCGGGGAGAGGGTTTTGATTCACGCGGAAAACGAGACTTCGACAGGCACAGCGCCAACGACAAATCGTGAGTCTTCTCTTCTTTTATTATTATTATTATTATTTTTACTATTACAGTCAGCAAAGTTATGTCTGTGGAAAGTAGTTGCTCACATTTTGAGTGAAGAACTCGCCACACAGCTGATTCAATCAAGTGTTTATGACCTGCACACGGTCCTTCATACTGGAACAAGCTCAATAATATATGGAAAAATAGGCTGCAAGAGGTCATGTCTGTGTGCTGATTTGAACCCATTAAAAAGATGTGATTAGAGCCAATAAAACGTCAGCTTTATTAAAGGAAAATACAGATTTTCAGCCAGTTGTTTGTATTTGTTTGACTATTATTAAAAAGTTCATTCAGGAATCCAGATTAACGGTCTAATCTGGACTGTGCCCGAGTAAATTTCACCTCAAACTGCAGATCATTTGGTTAGTGTGGTTGTTCTTCGGAAAACCAAAACGTAAACCATTATGTGCCACATGACAGATGCAATTTTAAAAAACAAAGACTTTTGGTTCTGTCTGTTTTCTCCAACTACAACCCTTTTTTATTTCTAGTTATTGGTGGATGGTTAACCAACAAAACAGTGAGCATGCCACAGTCTTCTGAATGGGGTGTAAAACAGTGACGAGCGGTTTTAAATCATGACTAGACGAACAATCGGATTTTCTTTTGTAAGAATACCCAAACTTTCTCCTCTGGTTGGTTTGTTTTTCTGCCTTTTTCATGCTCTTAAAAAGCTGCTATATGAAGGTTACCTAAACCACCAAAACATCGTTTCGAACGGATCAATGAATGTGACCCATTAATGAGCAGAAGGGGGCGTGGTTACAAAGCAGCTCAAAATGCCAAAAATATGCTTGATTTACAATGATGCTGCAACTGTGCAGATAAGTACAGAAAGTCCAGATGAGCCAGGATTCAGTGTACAGTGAGCAACCAATCAGATACAGAGATAAATATGATGCTTTCAGGTGTGCATCACATGAAGTGAAAGTCACACACTTATGACTGTCACATAGAGAATTTGATAGTCGCACACTCTTGTGATTTTTATCTAGCGTTTTGTGAGTGCTGCAACACTACGCTCCATTTGTGGATGTTTTTCTCACAGCGTTTAGCACGAGTTCTTGATCTGTTTGCATTTGTGTCTCAGCACATATAAATTAGAGCTGTGTATTGGTAAGAGTCTGGCAATACGATATGTATCACGAAAAAATATATTGTGATATATCCCAAGGCAGCATCAGAGGCAATATTTTACTACTTAGAAAAAAACTTTCGTCAGAATAAAACTGAGCTCTGTAACAATAACAGTGAAACTATTAGTGAATATCTAACACACGGTGGTTCTCACAAGATCTTGTTATTTTAGTGTGGTGTATAGCTGCTAAAAGAGGTTCAGTGTACTATTGTATTGTCTTGGTAGGATTTGTCTTGACAGCTTTTTAAATCGATACAAGTATCGCCAAATGAACGATATTTCACTGGATCAGGATTTTTCTACACCCCTAACACATATATGCCCTCCTTTAAGCAACGAGAGTTGCAACAAATTCACAATTGGAAAATTGAATTAAATAAAGTCAAGTTAAAAGTTCAGGAAGTTGTTTCCACTCACTAATGTGTGTGCTTTCTCTTCCAGCAGCAATCCAAAAAGTGAGGAGAAGCGTGGAGGAGGCGGCTCACACAACTGGGGCAACGTGAAAGATGAAGTAAAGTGAGTTTTTTTTGTTTCTCTGAAATGTTTGTGGACACGTTTTGTGGAGCAGCTCCGATGGAAACGATGCGCTGCTTAGTTCTGTCAGTATTGACAAAGTGGGCGTTTGTTCCCAGTGAGGCCGAACAGACCGCAGCTCCTGAGACGACTCCAGAGGGGGAAGAGAACACGCCTGCTGGCTCCGAGAACAAGTGAGAGTCTGACACATATGTGCTTAATGTCGAACTGAGAATAGGAATCTACTGGGGGATAATGAGATACACGTCACAAAACTTTAAAGCACAAAGAGTCGATAGTCTTTTGTTTAAAGGTTTTGAATTATTTTGTGTGTTTGTAACAGAGAAAATGAAGTTGAAGAAGTGAAACCCGAAGGTCCCAAAGAGATGACGCTGGACGAGTGGAAGGCCATGCAGGACAAGGAGCGCACCAAGGTGGAGTTCAACATCCGTAAGCCCAACGAGGGAACTGACAGCCAGTGGAAGAAGGGATACGTGCTGCACAAGTCCAAGAGTGAAGACGTGAGTGTGCAGAAACTCCTCTTTTCCTCCAAGATTAAAAAAAGCTTACTATTTAAGGATCCGTGTAGAACCTTTGTTTTTAACCAAGGCCTCAGTTTGTGAAGCACCACACTCAAACGCTTTCTGTCTTCCAGCGCACAATCTTTAAAGCTGAAGGGAAATGTTACATTAAAATCAGGTGGTTTTACATTGTTGTGTGTAGTGCTGGGTGATATGGAAACATGTATTTCATGATAAAGATTATTTTATATCACAATAACAATATATATCACGATATACCACAATAAAAAAATGGACAAAAATGTAATTACTTACTTTTCTCTTTTTCAAGTAATACGTATCTAAATGGTTTTAAATTTTTGAAGTGCACAAGAGTTTTAAGTTTCTTAGTAGCAAAACACATTTTTGCACAAGCGTTCAGCAATAAAAATAAACAAATAAAAACATTAGAAGGGAAATGGTACAATAAACACTTTTCTACCACCCACACGATGTGTATCGTCATATCGCCCTGCACTAGTTCTGTGTTATGTCTGTTGGTGGATGGAAATGTTCCAGTTGTGATGATAAATGTAAGCATTCTAGTCGACTTCTGTTTTCTTGTTCTGATGGTGTTCATGGAGGTCAGAGCTTTTGTTGGAGCTGAGCAGCAGCTGCTGCGTTCCTCCGATCAGATAAACACTATCAGGCGCTTAGCAGCCAATTCACTTGAGACTTCACTCATCTGTGAAATGGTCAATCCCAGAAATCAGTATGTTTTTGTATAAAGTTTCTGATAGAAAGTGGAGTTTTTGTTGAACTATCATCAGCACAATACAATGTGCTGTCACAGGTGTTGCTCTCTTCAGCATTAATGTTCTTTGCTCTTCAGATATAAATCGTTTTTCATATTGAGTAGTTTTGTCGTTGTGGTTTCCTGATGCTGACGAGCACAGACTGTGCTGCAGCTGGAGGAGACGGTGAATGTTTGAGAGTTAAAAGGCTCCATCGGTCCAAGCTTTGGTTTTATGAAGACAAACTCATTCAGAAAGCTCACAGTAACATCTCAGTGGAGTTTGGGGATTTCCTTTAACAGTTGGAAGTGATGCTGGTTGTGAGGCGACCTTCTGTGTGTTAAGTTACTAGATGCACATGATTTTTGGAGGTCGCTTTGTCCTTCACAGCAGCTGCTGAGACTAAAAATATCCCCGCTGATGTTTGTGTCTGCAGCGGCCTGTCGGAGCTTTGATCGATTCTTCAGAGATG
This sequence comes from Oryzias melastigma, assembly GCF_002922805.2. Classification (NCBI taxonomy): domain Eukaryota; kingdom Metazoa; phylum Chordata; class Actinopteri; order Beloniformes; family Adrianichthyidae; genus Oryzias; species Oryzias melastigma. The sequence goes on from NC_050528.1 coordinate 24,039,171, forward strand.
GAGGCGGAGTCTCACGCTCTTTTCAACAAGGTGCCTGCTTAAATCTCCCTAGAAAGCGTTTTGCTTCTTGTTTTTCATCCGGAGGTGTTGTTTTAGTTCTAGCTTAACTGACACGAATCCCTCCAGCAGGGCACCCCCGACGAGTCCGGTGACCACCACTTCCGCAAGCCGGCCAACGACATCACATCCCAGCTGGAGATCAACTTTGGAGACCTGGGCCGTCCCGGTCGCGGGCGTGGGGGCGCTCGTGGGGGCAGGGGAGGCCGCGGCGGGGGAGGCAGCAGGACGGCACGCGGGGGAGGACGCTCCGAAAAGGTGAGAACAAAAGCTCCCACGGCGCGCACCAACAAAGATTCAGCAATGGCCACAAAAGAAAGCGCTCAGTGGGTTAGAACGGCTCTGTGGAACGTTGGATCCCTGAAATAACAGACCAGAGACAGAGAGCTCAGCCATTCACACCCCCAACTCTGACCTCATGTCACTAGTGCCAAAGGTGGGGCTGTTTCTTTTACTATTTTATTTACTAGTCAAATGTCAACGTAAACAGAGTTGTGGGGTAAAAAAACATTGTTTAAATTCATTGTTTTTTGCTCCAATGATTCTGTCATTTATTCTCATGCTTTCTCTGGTTAGAAACCAGCATATTCTACCTTTAACTATTATGAAAACTTGTTTTTTTAATTAACCTTTTGTCAAAATAAACCTGAAACCATTTTATCCAAATTTGACATGTGTTTTAACCAGTAAACACTGATGGCAAAAGGTAAAGCAAGAGTCAGTTTAAGGTCTTCAAACTTCAGTTCTTTGTTTTCATTTTGCAAAAAGTTATCAACCCATGAAAACAATTTTTATTCTTAAACTGTGTACTATATGTTGAGCTTCTAGGATTTGGGGAGCAACTTTCTATTCCCGTCTAAATGTGTGTGCAGCAGATCAACTAACAAAACTAACCTTGGACATATTATTTTAAATAGATGAACACACTAACTGCAAAAGATGTTAATAGTGCATAATTAATTGCCATGAATCACTCTTTAAAACAGCTGGAGAAGTGTTTTTACAGAGCTATTTCTGAACTATATTTAATGAACTTTCAGACCTTGTGAAGATCAAAGAACCAAAAGATTTTTATTGAAGAAATTGAGGATATAACAAAAAAACCTAATGGAGCAGCTGGAGATTTGTCAATACTGTAATGTGAAAAGTGTGTTTTTGCTCTCAACAAACACCTGATGCTGCACCCAGTGACTCTACCCCTCCCTCACTTAAAAAGAGAACAGTTTTCTTCTCTAAAAATCCTATTTAATTGGTATTAAATACATTTTTAAAGTATTTTTCATTGAAAATGTCAGTTCAAACTAGCTCACCTGCTTATACTCGAGCTCTAACTCTGATGTTGGTTTGGAGCATGATTTTTTTTGCTGTGAATTTGTCTTTTTAATGCCTGCACCAGCTCATCTTAACCTTTATTTTTTTTTTTATTTCTCCCTCCAGGCCAGCGGAGCATCAGTCCCCAACGTGGACGATCCTGAGGCCTTCCCAGCCCTGTCCTAAACTGCGCCATCTTTCACCACCAGCCCGCCCATCTGCCCTTCCGGGCCCCTCCTCTACGAGGCTTGCATGCTTACCACATCTTTAAGTATATGAGAAAACAAAAGAGAGAGAAAAAAATTAACAACAACAAAAAAAGAGACTCATCCCATTCTACTCACAACACCAGAGGACTAAAAATTTTATCAGTTTTAAAGAAAAAGAGGAGCTAAAGGTGGAAAAGGACCTCTTGTTACACTGAAGTTTTATATTTAGGAACATGAAAGCAGGGATTTTTTTTCTTTTTTCTGGAGATTACGCAGACTTCATTCATATTTTTTTTTGTGCTGCTTGACTTGATGCGTTTCTGCAGTTAGATTGAAGTGTGTGCATACGTTTCCCTCCAAAAGCTTTGCTTTATTTTTATTCTTCCCACTCTGTGGCTCAACGTTTTGAGCTCACGTGTAGAGAAGACCTTCGACATTTTCTCCACGTCGGGTGACCCCGGTGTGGAGCGAGACACTACATGAGAAATACAAGTAGAACATGCTTTGAAAGTGTAATTATTCGGGTTCTGAATACTCACTGATGATGGGTAACCAGCAAAGTGACTTCATGCTTTGTATTTTTTTTTTCCGCTTTTGTGCA
>NC_050528.1:24041373-24059220 GCF_002922805.2 Oryzias melastigma
TTTTTTTTTTTTTTTTTTTTTTAAGTCCTTTTGTTTTAGTATTGCCTTGCTTCCCTGATCCAGATGTGCTACCTGTGATTTCAGGGCATTCCAGAGCCCTGTGTATCTTTAGGCTGGTCCTTTTAGGTCACACAGACTGCTACTTGTACCTGCAGGACCACTGAGCAAATATTGTATGTTTTTGTTAATGTGTGTGAGTGTGTGTGTGCGTGCGTGTGTGTAAAAAAAGCTTCAGACTGGATGTGAAGATTTTGACAGCTAGTTACTTAGAGTTTAAGTATTCCTCTGGATTTGAAGTTGCTGAGTGCAGAAATAGTTGTGTCTTTTGAGAATACTTGTAGATGAGCGTGGTGAACGGACCATATCTTGCCCTCTTACTACAGTATCTGTGCTGTTTGTCACATCTCAAAGCACTAGGAGTTTATCATCAGCATTTTTTCTGAAAATTGTTCTTTTTAATTGCCCCTTTTTTTCGGTGCAGAAACATGGACATACCTGTCATGGTGGAACAATCACATGCCACAGAATGTAATGTAAGATAACGATGCCCTCAGCCATCTGTGACAGCATTCCCAGCAAGCGTTTTTCTTTTAATAAAGGGGGTTATATTTGACATTTGGGAGGGGTTAAGAGGCAGCATTGAGGGTGGGGGGGTTCCAAAACATGAAGTGAACTTAAAGCTTTACTGTGCAAAGGCTTGCTGGCACTGAAACAGACGGCTGAGCAGTTTTCCTGTCAGACTGTTTGAGCCACATGATGACAAAACTTTCTGCAAGCATCCCTGCTCTAATAAATTGCTTTAGAGGTGTTAACAAGTCCCATTTCATCTTATTTAGCAGTTATATTTATTAGAATGTTTTTTTGTTTTGTTTTTTAACAACAATTTTCAACTCCAAATGGAATGTGGTGGAAAATGTTAGTATTTCTCTTAGGAAAAAAACTAAAAAATATATTTTTGTCTGATATTTCCCTAATACATTTACAGCCCTGTTATTTTTTCCAGGAATTACAAGTAGGATTACAAGTGTTTTACTTTAGGGCTTCAAAATATTATAATAAAATGGCAAAATTGAAATATTAAACAATAAAATTGTTAAAAGATGAGTAGATTTAAATAATGAATTGCCTTTAAAGTTTATTAGCAAACAAATAATTAGAAGAACATAGCTTTAATTGCAAATAATTAAAAAGTGTCTTCCTGGAAAACAGTTACTCTAAGAAGAAAGTAGAGATTAACAAGAGACACATTGAGAAAATGTGTATTTTTTCCATCTTTAAATTTTCAGCAAGAGCAATCTGATTTCTTTTAGGGCTTAAATTTAAGACTTTTTGGGGGGTTTGCTGTCATAGTGCTGCTTTTACCTGCATTTAAGAGCTGACGGAGGACCTCTTCTACTTTTCAGACAGAATGTTCTTGCTTGTGCTATAGATGTACAATCCCTGTGAAAACACACTATAGGTAGTCAGTGTAATGCAGTAATGCTCAGAGTCTGAGCTGTTTGCTGGCTTATTTAATAGAGCAGAAAACACATCTAAGTGATTGTAAACTCCTTCAAAATAAAAAACAATATTGGCTCCAAATTAAACTTTTTGCAGTTTAGGAGTTTTTAAACGTATCAGTTTAGGAGTCCACCCAGCGGAGAACTTCCTGGAACTCGTGAACTGCATTCTGTCTGGATTTGAGAAAACAAAGGATCTGCAAAAGTCTGCAAGGATCATCAGCTTGTGGTGCAATTTTATGTGGACTCTTTATCTTAAAGGCAGTTAAGTTCAAATCTCAAGAAAATAAACGTTTATTACCAGAAATTGAAATAGTTTATTAATAATCTACTTAAAGGCATTTTTCAAAACATTTACAAAGATTGTAGTACATTAACGAATGAATTTCTACGAATATCTCACTCTTTGAAAACAACTTATTTGGTACTTTAAAAATGAATCTGACTGCAATTTTTAATAGTGTTGAATGATTATTTGACCAGCAGTAGATTTTTTATTCATGTAATTCAATTGTGTACTTTGATCAACACTGAATGGATACATTAAAGGGGGAAATTAATTAATTGATTTTTTAATATTTTAGTTTAGAAATTTAGAAAGTCAAAATTAGCTAACTTATTTTTTTTTAATCATGTAGGGATTAAATTGCCAAATACTTTTGATTTCATAGCATCAAGATAGAAAACAGAAGCTACTATTATTTGTCACTTTACATCATGTATCATTATGAATTAAATACATTTTAATAGAGCAGTTATTGTGATTGGGGGAGTTCATTTGTAGGATATATGGTTCTGGATTTATATTTTAAAAGTGTCAGCCTAGCTGTCCCACAGGCAGTCACTGCTGACTGCATGTTTATTTTGATTTTTTTTTAACTAATTGTGACCTTTGTGCAATTATGTTTTTCTTTAAATTCAAATTGTCCTCATCACTTTGAGCAGAAGGAACTCCTGAAGTGTTGTCTTCTACTTTTACTTTCTGATGCAAAAAAGAAATGTCTTATAAGTTTGATGTTGAATACTTCATTTATGGACATGCACAAGCAGGACACTGTTTTTTATTGATCCGTTTTATTAATTTTTCTTCACATTTGGTGAGCCCTCTCTTGCCTCTTGTTTTCAGGTAATATTCTCTTGGATTTCTTTACAAGTCCGTCATCTTTTTTTCTTAGTTTACTTTTCTTTCATCCCTCTTTTTATTGTCATGTCTTTTCTTGTCCTCCAAGAGATATTAAAGTATTTGGCCAACAAGTTCGTTTGAAATTAGGTCAGAGTTCAAAACTGGATTGGCAGAACCTCAAAAATGTGGTAAGTCCCTCCATATGTGCTTTTTATTTCAAGTACCTTGCACACATGCTTAAAAAATGAGTTCGTTATTTTTTGGAACCAATAAGATGAAGAAAATAGTTTGGTTCTGTTTATCGTTGTAGCTTAGTTATGATGTTTCTCCTATTTCCGCCTTTTGGTTACTACGCGCATGCGCAGGAAGGAGATTCCCAGCAGCTTCACGTACGATGGCAGAGCTCCACAGACTTCGAGCTTCGCCCGCCGACAGAATCCCGTCGGGGGAGGAAGCCGCCGCCAAAGTCAAGACGGGAACGACAGCCGACACTTCCACGGTTCTAGTGAAGCTTTTGGCCGCGGCTTTTTACGGGGTCAGCTCGTTTCTCATCGTTGTCGTCAACAAAAGTGTTCTCACTAATTACAGGTAAAGAGGTTCAAAGTTCCTGCCGGAGCACGCGCGCGCGCCACTGCAGTTTGAACCCCTTTATTTATGACCGGACAGCTCTGCATTGCGCATGTGCCGCTTTTGCTTTGGATATGATGAAGAGAAAAAAAGTACTTATAGTGGGGAGGAATCTTTTGTCAAATTCTGCAAGTAGTTCTACTTAAAAAAAAAAAAAGTCTGAAATGTTCAACATAGATAAACTTCAATTGTGGGGAGGAAGCTGCCACCAAAGTCCAGACGGGAACGACATAATAAAGCATCTTTTTAAGTGGGACATATTCCACAATTGGAAGTGACATACTTTTTGTCACTTGGCACCTTAAGCTATAACTTTTATTTTACCTTAATATAGTTGTATTTATTGGTTTTTCCTGTTTCATATTTGCACTTTTTATTACTCATTAAATACTAAGACATTTTCCAGTACTTTATATAATATGAGTGTATTTGTAAGGAGACTTTTTAGGTGGAAATTATGCACTATAAAAACTTAAAAATATCCACCAGGAAGGATCCACAGCAAGAGAAATCTGAAAATTCTACTCTATCAAACAAATATGATCCTGTCCATCAACATCTGTACTTTGCCTGTTATGATTTACATCACTGAAGGTATAATCTGACCAAAAAGAGAGGAAGCGTCTTATTCTGATGTTGGGTTCAACCCTGACTCCAGCACCTGAGTATTTTAAACTAGATCAAAATAAATAAAGTATTTTATTTATTTATTACAAATCCCCATATATAGATTTTACATTTATATAAATATATACATGCAATTATTAACATATATAAATCCTCAAAATAAGTAATAACAATGTTCATAAAAATGAATGTGATTCTTGCCTCCCCACCACACATAACCCAATTTAATGGCATTGCTCAACATTGTCAATACATGTTTATTTCATTTTAGATAAGTGCATTTTTAGTGGTAATTTTGCTAACTTTTTGACTGTGAAAAACCAGAGGATTAACAATCATCATTGCTACTATCCACGAGGAAACGACAAATATTCATCATTTTCCAACCCCAAGAGTGCTAAAATAAAGTTCACATCACTGTTTTGTGGAAACTGACCAGACAGGAAGTCGCTAGAAATAATATATTTTGTCATTTATTGTTCTGGGTTGCTTTAGGATCTTTACAGGATTTCAACATTTTCTTTCTGTTATAAATCCTGTCTTCCAGATTTCCATCATCAACATGTGTTGGAATTGGCCAGGTGAGTGAAGGTGAAAGCCGTCGTTCCGTTGGTAGAATGAGTGACTCACTCTCGTGGAATGACTGTAGATGCTGGCCACCATAGTGGTCCTGAGGACGGGGAAGATGCTGGGCATCATCTCATTTCCAGACATGGATCTAAGTATACCTCGAAAGGTTTGGAGAGGAGAAATTTTGGGTAAAATGTGAGAACTTTCAGCAGTTTTTTGGATTATTTAGTACTTCTCTTGTCCTTCTAGATGTTCCCTCTGCCTTTGTTGTATGTCGGGAATCAAATATCAGGACTCTTTGGAACACAGCGACTCAAGTGAGTCTCCTCTAATGATCATATAAACACATTATCCTTTTCAAGCATCTCAATACGTTTTCCCATCTCAGCTTACCCATGTTTACAGTCCTGAGGAGGTTCAGTATTTTTCTTACCATGGTGTTTGAAGGAATCCTTCTGAAGTAAGTGTAACCGTTCACCCATCATACTGCCTGTGAAGGGATAATTTCAGTGACCTTATGTCCTTCACAGAAAGACTTTCTCTACAACTGTGAAGATGACTGTGTTCACCATGATCTTTGGGGCTTTTATTGCTGCCAGGTGAATTTTGGTTCAATCCATGACTTTCGGTCTACAACTCTCACTCACTGGCATGTTTTCTGTGTTTGTAGTGCTGATTTAGCCTTTGATCTTGAAGGATACACTTTCATTATGCTGAACAATGTCCTCACAGCAGCCAACGGGGCTTATGTGAAGCAGAAACTCGATTCCAAGGTATGGCGTAGCTTCATACTCTGTCAAGTCCTTCCAGACTGATGTGCTGCTGTTCCTCCTGCAGGAGCTGGGAAAGTACGGCCTTCTGTACTACAACGCTTTGATCATGGTCTTCCCAACTTCGGCCTACGCCTACTTTTCAGGAGATTTGCAGATGGTAAGACGCTCAAACTAATGTTGTGTCTTTGAGCTGGAGTTGATGTGTTTTTGGATCAGGGTCTGGACTACAGCGGCTGGTCGGATCCACTTTTCGTGGTGCAGTTTGTTCTCTCCTGTGTCATGGGGTAAGGCTACACATCCAACTCACTGTTCAAGGATATTTCTCTGATTTAAGTCCGCATGTCCCACAGCTTCGTTTTAATGTACTCCATCCTGCTGTGCACGCAGTGCAACTCAGCCCTCACCACCTCCATCATAGGCTGCATCAAGGTAGCTCCTCTCAGGATAGCGGTGCTAGCTAAGGTGTCGCCATACTTCTGAAAATGTCTCTTCTTCTCTAGAATATCTTGGTCACCTACATCGGGATGGTGTTTGGGGGCGACTATATATTCACCTGGACAAACTTCATAGGTTTGAACATCAGGTATGAAGGGCTAAACTGTTCAACTGACACAAAAGGTTTTTAACCCTTTAACACCTAAGACGTCACTGATGACGCTTACACACAAAAACTTTAACATACCGTAACTTCAGAATCTACTAGAATAACGTTGATCGTGTTAATGGTTAAAAAGTTACAGCAAATCAAAACTCATAATCACTGGAGCTCCGGTATTAAAGAGTTAATACAATATTTTACTTTTACTGGTTACAGCATCGCTGGAAGTTTGGTGTACTCCTACATCACCTTCACACAGGAGCAAAGAAGTAAGAACAATTCAAATAAATCCTTTTACTTCAATGATTTTTAATCTAATGAGATTGTTTTTGGTCGTGTTTAACAGAAAAGGAGTAAATCAGAGGCTGCCGAAGACGATGTTTTTACAAGTTTACTCACACACCTCCACTGCAGATCAGCAGTTTTTACCACTTATTTTACGCTGCAAACATTATTTTTATCTTTTAATTAAAGAAATGTTTCATAACTCAATTGAGTTTTGTTGTAATTTCTAGAAAGTCACCAACATGTAAGTCGAACTTTTAATTTAGCAGAAATGTTTTCATTCAGGCGCGCAGCTTCATCCATTGTTGTTTATTCTATTAAATCAGAGTCAAATACCTCTTTTTTGTTTTAAATTTTCAGAGTAGATTTTTTTCCATGAAACTTTATTTAAACATAGACTAAAAATACAAACTCATGTACTACTGGAATATCTGCAACACAAAAAGTAAAACCTTTTTTATTCATTTTTTTTAGACTGACATAATTTAATTTCTGAATGTAGAACCCTTGTGCTATCATAGGCATTTTAATGTTGGAACCCCCAAGATAGTGTCATGGGAGGGATAACACTTTAATGTAAGGGTGGGGTCATCTGGACCCCAAAAGATAGCACAAGGGGGACTGGACCAAACCGCTATTTCTACGTTACAATTTTCACCTAATCAGGGTTTGATTAGCTGTTGTATCCCTTCAAGCCTGAATTTAAAAACGTTCTTCATGGTTTTTCTGTTCAGGGTGATGCTAAATGAAGTCCTGGATTAGATGATAGGTTAGCGACATACAGCATGAAGAGGTTAAAGATAGAACTGTGACTAAAAAGCAGTTTTAGGGTGTATTCAGACTGGTAAAATTATTTTTCCGAGTCTTAAATTGGGGTTTGGTCTGTATTCAGTGAAGAGAACTTCCCTGTTCCGGAACAAAACCTGTAAACAAAACCAGGTGACTAAAGATCTCTTCACTCATTGGCCAGGATATTACGAAGGCGGGACAAAGCAATTATGGAAGTCCTGTGCTTTGGAATCTTTGGGATATTTCACTGATTCAAACTTTAGATTTCGCTGACCAATTTTGAACGTCTGCATCAGTGTCGGGTACAACACTTTCTATTGCAACGTCGGAGGCATGCTGCAAGACAACAGCTATGAAGATAGAATAACGTGTTCACGACTGATATTGTCTGTAAAACAGTGTGAGAATCAATGTGTAACACGCTAAAAATTGTTTTAATGAGCCTGTATTCATCAATGAGTTCTGTGTCTCGCCGTTGTGGTGTTACAGCATTGTTTTTAAGAGAATTCTGTTAAGGAACTAAAACGTGAACAGAAAAGCACAATAAGAAGTGTTTTTAACTGAGTTAAAACAAACATTCTAACAAGTTAGGAGTTGGACCATTTTTTTCCTGTTTGATAACGTGACAATCATTGCTTTACATTTGTCCTGTTACTTAATTTCTGCTTTTACATCACGTGACTACCGGCTACCGTGGCCATTTTGGTTCAGTTTATCCACTCCCAGGCCACTTTTTATTCAGACTGAGGAATCTCAGAGCGAACCGAAGCTCAATCCGAATTGGAAACAAACCGAAACCACCACAAAAGATGGTTCAAGAGTACGGTCCGCTTGGGTGTATTCAGATAGAAAATTTGTTCTGGATTATCAGGGGAAACAAACTGGTTCATTTTAAATGTGTCCAGTCTGAATGCTCCTTTAATCACATCTTAGTAAAATAATTGGTGTTTTTTTTTTGCAGCTAAACTTTCACTTCAAACACATAGATGTAACAGGAATGGCTAATTTTTATTACATCCAACTTAAATGAGACAAAAGCAAAGTCAAAAAAAGAAAAAAAAAAAAGCTCAGTTGATACGGAAGACTAAGAGACAGATGAATACAGCTGCAAAAAAAAAAGAAAAAACAAACAAAAGTACCAACTGCTGAAGATGTGTACAAAGTTTACAAAAATCACAAACATTCTGTCTAGTAAAAACAAAAGTTGAGCAAAGCACTAAGAAAGTTCCAAAAATACAGAGATCTAAATGGCAAGTTATAATACAAGACATCACAGATGTCAGCTGCTTTTCACTAAAAACCTGCAGGGGGCGCAACTGCCCGGTTTATTCATAATTATCAACAACAAGCAGCTGTGACAGAAAAGGGAAGAGTGAGAAGGCATGTCTGCTGGGGTTGGTTTTCATCAGTAAAAACGAGAAACATGCTGTCAAAGTGCAACTACATCCTGCCGGTGAAGCCACCAGCTCAAGGTTTTTGCCAATTTTGCATCTTTTATTTCATTGTTTTTTTGGCATCTCACACACTTGCTTCATAGCATGTCCAACTTTATTAAATCCATGACAATAAAACGATGGCTTGAACAAAGACCCATTATTAGATTTTATTTGGTTAAAAAATATAAATATCTCTCGTGTAAAAAAATATCACCGGTGATTTATTTTACAAATAGAAAAGCAAAATTCTTGGCAAAACGTTATAAGTCTCTAAAGAATGGAACATAGAAGATGGATAGAAGATGTCTTTTAGTACATGATTTCTCTGGTAGTTTTGGAGTGACGGGCAGTCAGTCATGTGGGGGGTCATTAAGTCCTGCTGCAGTTTAGTCAGCGGTGTACTTCTCTCAAAGATCTTCCAACTGCTCGTTCTCAGACGCTCCGTCTTGCTCCACCGGTAAAAGACGAAATGTTTTTGCTTCCTGGTTTTCCTCAGTCAACTGATAAACTCATTTCTCGTGTGCTCTGGATGGTTCCACTTCGCTTTGGCTCAAGGGCTCGGCCTCTGTCCGGCACTTCTTGGCCGGCCTTTCGAGTGCGACCTCTGCCGCGTGTTCTACTACAGGGTCCACTGAGCCGTTTCTGTCGTGGTTGGGAGCACTGGGCTTGCTGCAGCCGTTGGAGTCGTTGTCTGGACCTGGGGGAGGGGCTTCCCTCTCTGGATGGGAGGGACCATTGAACCGGACTCCCTCGGGTTTGACCGGGTTGACCGGAACCAACTGAGAGGAATCTATAGGGTGGTTTGCAACACCTGTCGAGAAAAAAAAAGGTATTAAGAACAAATGTTATTACAGCTGGCTTTACTTTAAATAAAATGCTATGGCAACATTTTAGTAGTGATTTTTTAAAGTCTTTATTGATGCACAAGATAAATATTGTTGGAGCTTTAGAGAAATGCAAACTATGAGGAACAAACAAAATTTTTTGGAGAACTATCACGTGGATTTCACAGAAAGAGCCTCCCAAAGAATTATTAAAAAGTTATTGAGCCCGGCTGACACAAAGAAGAGCTCCTCTTATTTCTACAATTGCCTGAGGAGACTTGATTTGACTTGAAAAAACATCAAGTTTAGAGGGGTCAGATTACTGCGCAGCATGAAATAAAACATACAGCTAGACCTCCTAAAGATATATCAAATAGTCTCCAGGGCATCAATAAAGAAAAGAAAAATAGGTTGAAATTATTTATAAAAGAAGAAAAAGTTTTAATTATAATGACTGCACAAAAAAGACAACAAAAGTAGAAAAATGACTGAAATTGTGACTGTAGCTCATTCAGGATTAGATAAAGCTTCTGCTATTTTCAGTATTATGTCGTGTACGGGGCATGACCTAAAGAGAAAACTCTTTAATTGAACAAATGAATTGAAAAATTGCAGCAGATTTGTTTAGTGAACACAAGATCAAGTTTTCACTCATAATTTAGTCACTTGAGTGTCCAGAACTGAACATAATTGTTACTTCAGACAAAGTGGAAAAGTTTTGTTTTTTTTTTGCAGCTGCAGATAGAACTAATTTGTGACAGTACAAACACAATAAATATTTTTTGTACAAAGAAAAATGACTTGAATCAGAGAAGGACTTTAATTATTGTGAGTCATCTTTGTTTTGGGAGCTTCTTTCCTTTACACTTTGAAAATGTCCATCTTTTGGAGAATTCCTAAGCATCGACTGTAAATGAGAAGTGGACTGAGTGACCCGCTCCTCCTTAAGTTTCAAACAGGAAGTACCCACTTGCTGCAAAAAGTCAAAATCCCATAGACTTCTAGTGAGAAATAGATTTTCCTGAAGGGGTGTGGCCATCAAACAAGCTCACTTCTGATTGGTGAGAGTGGTTGCCATAGAAACACTGACTCAGACTAATCACTGCTTACTGACATTGTTTGGTTCCAACATTGTGGAAAAATGGCAGCTGAATGAACTTCATTTTGTTGACCGTTTTTCGGTCCACTTCTTATGTTCAGTCATGTTGTGGCTTCAGCTCACCGTTCTGACTGCTGCCGTCCTCCTTCTCTGAGTGGCTGGCACTGCTGCTAGAAGTGGTGGGGGGAGGCGACGCCGCCCTGCTGGATGTTGCACTCTCCGTTTCATCCAGTAATCTATCCATGTAGTCTCTGTAGAAAAGGAGGAGGAAAAAACGTTCCTTCATCCAGGCTTACATTCAAAACTCCTGAACTTGATTTTTAAAGTCCAAACACCGAAACATGAGCCTAAACCGATGATAAACTGCATGTCTTCATACTTTTCGAAGGGTCTCTAAAAACTTACGTGACACCGGGGTGAAGGTTATATTTCCGCTTTCCCAGTCTGGTTTGCTGTGCAAAGAAATCATAACGCTCAGACTTCTTCCACATGTAATAAAAGGCCACACATTCTCCTACAGACCTAGTTCTCACCTGAAAGATTTAATTCAGCAGACATAAAAGGATCATTATTAGCAGCATCATTTGAACAGGCACTTATTCTAACAGTGAGCACATTAATCTGAGGTTGTATGTGGTTGAATTGTGCCGTACCTTGTTGGCCTGTATTAAATGAAAGTCTTTTCCATATGCTTTAAGTCCTTGTTCAAAGTTTCTACATTCTTCTTCTGTCCAAACGGATATCTCTTCTGTTGAAAAGAACAGTTCATGTGAATCCAAAACACAGCAAGCATTTCCTCCATGAGTTTGAAAAGTTTGCACTTCAACTGCAGGAAACTCACATTTTCTAAAGTAAGAAGTGTTGGTCATTAATGCAGAGTTTCTTAGATTGATTTAAATGAAATTCAGAGGAAAATTGTGTTTTTTACATGTTCTTGTTGTATTTTTCTCATGATAGAGGTTTTATATATATATATATATATATATATATATAAAGAAAAGTAAAATAAAAATTGGATTTCCAATGATGTATTTATATAAATAGTTAAGACTCAAAGGCAAATAAAAAATCTTGCAAGAAAAAGATTGTATTTGAGACGTAGAAAATATGCTAGGAGGGGCGGGATTGTCTAAAAGGGGCACAACCATGATTAAAAGACCACTCAGAACGTTTAAAACCTGTTTAAAAGATGATAGGAGTGGGACTTTAAGTCCCCTGATGTATAAAATACACCATTTAGGGAGATCTTTAGCAAATATATTCATGCACTTTTCATTATGTGCAGCTTCCAGGAACGTTTTGCATCATAACTGTTGTCTGCATCACTGTTTATTTATCATAAATATTGATGTCTCAGCCCTCAAATGGATAAGGCTCATTGACTGTATGTGTGCGGGTCTGAAGTAAATATTAGCAGCTGTAGCCAAACAGTCACAAATACACAAAAACACAAGTAAATGAAGAATAATTTAGGTGTTTACCTCTGGCTGCTTTGACGTTAAATCTCAGCCTTCTCAGAGCTTCTTCAGTATCAAAGCCACATTTTACCAGTTCATACAAGGCCTACGGCAGAACAACAAAAATGGTAAGGACAAAAAAAAGAGCATCATCTAGAGGTTTTACTTATAAGAAGCATTAAACTCACCTGTTCGTTGTCTTTGATATGGGATCCCTCAGGGATTGCATCCACCCCCTTCTCCTCTCCCGTCCGCCTTGATGCTTCTGTTAAAAACTCCACCACTTTTCCCTCAGAGAGACGTTCAGGGTTCCACAACAACTGGTCATCATTTTCATAAACTATCGAATCAGAAAAAAGTAAAAAAAATTGAAACATTTATTTTTTTAAGGGCCAGCTGAAGCTGTTTTGGAGACGGAGAGAAATCCTCTTACCTTTCTCGTTGTTTTTATATTTACACAAACCAGCAGGCGTCTCTGCCTGGTACATGGAACCCACCATGATTTCCTGAGAACACATAAATAACATAAATAAACATTGAAAGCAGGCCACATTCAGGCTGCATGAACAGTTTTGTGGGCTTTGCATTCAGCAACTATCTGTAGTTTTGACATGCCTTTTTCCAGTCTTCAGATGGAACGTAGTCCTCATCTTCATCAGACTCCTCCTCAGCATCATTACCTGGAGAACAAGTCAGTGTTCAATTACAGGACAAAGGAAGTTTCAGCAACAGTTAGCAAAAGAGAAGTATTTCAGAGAAAAAAACATACTTTCAAAGTACTTGAGTTTCTGGGAGCGAATGAGCTCTGCAGTGCCGAGAGACCTGACTGAGCGCGTGCGAACTTCAGAAGTGGTCTGGACGTCACTCCCCTGACCCGATGAGGACTTAAAGTCCTCAACACCCTGAAAACAAAAGGAGATGTGGTCAACGAAGTAATGAAGTAAAAAGGCAAACTTTGTGTCATTCTAACTTTATGTTCATAGGGCCTAATTTAATAGTTTTGTAAATAAAGAGCACAAAAAGCCTGCATTCATTTAGAATGTGTGAGTGATTTACTACAACAAATGATATCAAACCCAAACTGCAGTACAGTACATAGGACTGAAGAACTTCTGGAACAGAATAAACAGTTTTTGTCTGAGACCATCTGTGACTTTATGATACCAAAACTCAAAACTACCTCAGCTCTTTTCAGCTCGCCAGTGCTTCTGCTGCTTTCATCGTTATCAAGGTCCTCCTCTTCATCTTCTTCCTCATCCTCTTCCTCCTCAGGTTCTTCATCTTCCTCTTCTTCCTCCTCTTCTTCTGCCGGTGATCTTCCCCCATACCCATAAAGACTCAGTAGCTCATGTATGGGCATCTCACCCTCCTATTAAAAGAAAGTCAAGTTTAGTTCACTTAAAAAAAAAAAAAAAAAAGCTTAAATCATTCTGCTATTACGGATTTGCAGTAAACTATTGGTGAAGAAAATTACTCTGAATATAAATTCAGTAAAAAGTTACTTAAAAAAAATGATTTGTGTTTTGTGTTTTTATTTATGAAGATTTCTTTATGAAGATTTTCTAATTTAATATTGGCCAATAAGCTTAGATCATAGGGAAAAACATTTACCTGACAATTTATAATCACTTACAAAGATGCAAAAGAAAATTTAGGTTATATATGTTATAATATACACAACACCCCTGAAAATTAAACAGGGCCTTTTTAAATCATTAACTACAAGTTACAATTAATTATTCCAGTTAAAAATATTATACTTGATTAAAGACAATTAAAAGAAAAAATCTGGATTAAAACTAATCACATGCTTTCCTTTATTTTACTATAATAATGGTGGATCTGATTTTCTACCACAGTCAGAGCAAAAATGCACTATAGCCATCAGAAATATAACAATACATTCAGCAAATCATCTTACAGTGTAAAATAAGACAAACCCGTGCAAGGTCTTCAATCTCATTGACATTGGTCTCGTCTGTCGCCTCTAGCATTTCTTCCTCCTCCATTGTACGCTCATCGTCAAAGTCATGGACGAGCATGTCAGCGGATGGGTCAAAATCATGGTCATCAGAACCAGCTGAACCTCCTACAAAAGGTCAAGGGAAACATTGTGTGATTTATCAGTGATTAATAACAATTTCACAATTTTTATATTGAAAAATATTGTACAACCATAAATATTATAATCAAAACAAAGTCCTAAGTTAATATATACGTGAGAGGGAAAAAAAAATCACATCAATATAAAGGTGGGTAAATATATATATATATATTAAATAATTTACACTAAAAATCATATTATTTGAACAGTAAGTACCATGTTTACTACCTGGGCTCGAATTTCCGAGCGAAGGCTAAAGGAAAAAAGAAGAAAAGATTAAAATTATTACAGAACATGTGCAGACATCATGACACAAAGAGATTTACTTAATGATACAAAACAAGAAAGCAACAGCCAGAAAATAAAAAAGACAACAACTAAACAAACAAAAAGTAAACAACACATCTAAAAGGGGAATACATTAATTCTAGTTAAATATTTTCAGAAAATATAATCCAAATCTTAAAGACAAAAAAATTAAAATAAGACTTCAATTAAAGAAAACCCAGCACGAATAAGTCATAGGATGTGAAACTGAAACCGCTCACTGCTAAACAGCTTTACATAATCCGGTTCGTGTGGCGGGGTTTTACTATTATAAGCAATAATACGTATAATAATACTTAATGTAAAAAATGTTTTCGACAAAACTACAGAAACAACGGGACTGAATAATAAAAAAGAATTTTACGATTTTTGTTGAAAAAGTATAAAAAATAATTAAAGAAAAAATAATATTAAATTCTGACATTTAAAAATATGTATTACGCTTAATGATTAGAAATTTTCAAATAAAAATAAGAAAACTTTATTTACAACAATTCCAATTACAATTTATTAGCTAGGTAATCTTTCCTCATTTCGCTAAAGCCTTCAAAATTTAAGCTCGCTATTTTAGACTTCAGGCGATAAATAAAAGAAAATGTTTAAATTATCTTTACCAAAAAAACTTTTAGAACAATATCTTTGATAAAACGAAATCATTAGTAGATTATTTATTTTTAAACAAAACCGCGGAATAACGTCGCTAACGCCGCAGCTAACGCTAGCTAAGCCCAAAGTTTACAAAACACGTCTGGGTCCAAAAAATGGCGACCGTCCAGCGAGGTAAAACGCTGACGTCCGCCGTCGTGTTCGAAAGCTACAGCAGGGGAGTGTGTGCAAATTTGGCTGAACCAGCCACCTACAAGAACAAAATAATTTTTGTGGAAAATTTATAACACTTTCTTACCTCCGCCATGTTTGTAATCCTGCTGGGTCACGTCAGGGGTCAGTTTCAGCACCCGGATGAGAAGCCCCGCCCACCTGCGGTATCAACAATGCTGCTCAAATGAAGGGGGTCACAGAGCAAAACTCTGCCTACTTCTTTAGACTTGAAAAAAACCGATCAACAAACAACTTTATTAACCGCTTAAGTATTAATGGCACAATTTCCAACAATCCGAAACATCTTTCAAATTTTTATGCTAATTTCTATTCTAATCTATACAGCTCAAGATACAATGAGGATATTTCTTCCTTATTTTTTAACAATATTCAAAACCTCAATACTATTGATGAGGAGGACAAGAGTCAGTGCGACAGCCCTCTAACTCTGGAGGAAGTACTTAACTCCATCTTCGCGCTGAAGGCCAACAAATCTCCCGGCACAGATGGTTTATCTGCAGAATTTTACCAGGCATTCTCTAATAATTTAGCTCCGTTCCTACAACAAACATTTTTAGAAAGTATAGAAAAAAATGCTCTCCCCTCAACACTTTCTCAAGGTCTAATAACTCTCATTCCAAAACCAAATAAAGACATACTTTTAATTGACAACTGGAGACCTATCTGGTTGCTTAATTGTGATTATAAAATTATGGCTTTAATATTTGCTAATAAAATCAAAAAAGTTTTAGATTCAATCATTGATGAAACGCAGTCAGGTTTCATGAAAAATAGGCATATCTCTAATAATATCAGATTGGTACTAGATCTACTTGATTACTCTGATTTGGTGCCTGATGACAGCTTTATTCTTTTCCTAGACTTTTATAAAGCATTCGACACAATCGAACACCAATTTATTTTCAACTCATTAGAATTATTTGGCTTTGGAGATTTTTTTCTGTAATGCTGTTAGAACTTTATATTCTAATGGTAACAGCTCTATTAAAATGAGACATGGCTCCACCCCTCGATTTGACTTAAAACGAGGCATTCGCCAAGGTTGCCCAATCTCACCATATCTGTGTCTACTCTGCACCCAAATCCTTACAAACCACATTTGTTCTAGTAATGTGCATGGAGGGCATTACCATAGCTGGCAAAGAGCTCATCATTAGCCAATTGGCTGATGACACTACACTCTTTTTAAAAAACTCAAGCCAGATTCCTCTAATCTTAGACGTAATTAATATTTTTTCTCAAACTTCTGGTTTAACATTAAACTTAAACAAATGTGAATTACTAACTATTAAAGACTGCTCAGTTGATGTTATCTGCACGATCCCTGTTAAACAAGAAATTAGGTACTTGGGTAGTTCAATTAATAAAAATCAAAAACAAAAATGTTCATCTAACTTTACTCCAATCATACAGAAAACCAAAAAGAAGCTTAATCAATGGCTACAAAGGGACTTATTGTTAAGAGGTAGAGTACTGCTAACCAAAGCAGAAGGAATCTCCCGTCTAACTTATGCTGCCTTCTGTTTACACCTTGACAACAGCATTTGTAAAGAAATTGATCGTACACTTCTTAATTTTATCTGGAAAAATCAAACACATTACATAAGAAAATCTGTCATTATGAATGACTATAAATCAGATGGACTTAATTTTCTAGACTTCAACACTCTCAATAATACTTTTAAAATTAATTGGGCCAAAAATTGTCCTAAGAACCCCACTTCTATCTGGAACATTATACCATTTCAGATTTTCTCCTGTTTTGGAGGCTTTAAATTTATCTTAAATTGTCACTATAATGTTGAGAAACTCCCCACAAAACTCTCATCCTTCCATAAGCAAGTTCTCTTAGCATGGAACCTTATTTACAAAAATAATTTTTCTCCACACAAGTACATCATCTGGAACAACAGAGATATTTTATATAAAAATACATCGCTCTATTTAGAGACCTGGATCCAGAATGGGATCCTACTGGTGGCTCAGCTATTTAATAAGGAGGGGCAGCTGTTAAACTATAACGAATTCCTATCACAGTATAATTTATAATTTACCGGTTACTTTACAAGAGTTTTCAATGGTGCAGAGAGCTATACCCTCAGGAACAGTAATGTTGTTTAAGAGCACTGATAATTTGATACCTAATCAAAATACAATATCCAACGCGGCTGAGTCACCTGTAGGAAAAATATGCTTCTCTTATGGGCGTGCTACTACTATAAAAATACGCAGATTATTTCAAAAGACTAATACCTCTCCCCCATATATTTTAAATTATTGGAATCAATTTGTTCCAGATATCAACTGGAAAGTAGTTTGGACGATCCCTCAAAAGTATTTAATAATAAATAAGGTAAAAGAAGTATCCTTTAAAATTCCACATAAAATTTACCCTGCCAAACATTACATGATAAAATTTAAAAAAGATATTAATACTGAATGTAGTTCCTGTGGAGATCACCCAGAAACAGTAACTCATCTTTTCTGGTACTGTTTGTCCACACAGAGATTTTAGAAGGAGTTCGGTAGATTCATCATTATTCATGTCTTCAAAGATTTCTCCCTGAAATGGGAAAATGTGTTACTTTGTTTTTTCAGGACCCCCAAAAAGCAAAAGGCTTTTTTTTTATCAATAATTTATTCATTCTTCTGGCAAAATTCTACATACATAAATGTAAATTTACTAATAAAACACCATACTTCCCACAATTCATTAAAGATGTAACTTTTTATATAAAATCAATATATTTTTCCTCCAACAAAAAGGCTCTCAGAACTATTGAAATCTGTAACATTCTGCAAATATTTAATGAATCAACTCCCCTGGCTGTTTAACATTATCTGTGTTGTATACTGATTGTATGTTGTA
>NC_050528.1:24059306-24068773 GCF_002922805.2 Oryzias melastigma
TCCATTATTTACATACCCTAATATACAATTTGGCTGTATTAACAAAGAAAAGAAAATTCAATTTTTGTACAATAATTTAGTAATTTTTTGGTAAGTTTTTTATTCATAGGTGTCGATTTTTGAATGAGAGTCCACATTTTTTGTTTTTTAAAAATGACTTGCTTCTTTTTTGTAAATCCCTTGAAAAGATAAAAAATAAGAATGCCACAAAACTTTTAGATTGTTTGTCTGTTTACCTGGACTGATGAGATTTTTCCGTACCCTTTATTTTATAGATAATCTTGGTTGGAATGTTTTAGACATTGATGCCTCCCAATTTGATTAAGATTTCTGAGTATAGTTAGAATATTTTATTTCCATATTATCTACATTTATATGTATTTTGAAACATTTCTTTTTGTTTCCTCTCTGCCTTTCTTTTTACTGCTTAATTTGAATTCATTTTGTTTTTACATGTATACATATCTGGAAACACGCTTTGTAATGCTTTTGTAATGTCTAACTTATCAAAAAAAAAAAAAAAAAAACTTTCCACTTCTCGCGATAAATCACCGCAAGACCTCCTTCGCGGCCATTCATATTGGCCAAAAAAACTCGAGTTAAAACCATAGTGTGCAAGTATGGTAATTCGTTGGCTTTAAATAGGAGGCAGTGACAAGCGCATATCAGGATCAGGTCTAGTAGTCGCCCGCCGGCCTGCGCTGAGGGCATAAATGAATGGCATTCTCTCTGTTATATCAATTTTATATACAGTCTATGGTCAGACTACTGCGGTCAAGCCAGCTGTCGCAGTGTCAGACTCCAGTCATGAATTTGACGACTTTAGACTCGACTTGGACTTTCCTACCTCTGACTCGTGACTTGACTCGGACTTTGATATACATAACTTGTGACTTGACTCGGACTTTAGCCCTCTGACTCGGAAAGACTTGCTATTTTCCCCCCAAATCCACGGATTATAAAGTATATCGAGAAAAAGCCGCACGCCGCGGTCTCTGTGTGTCTTTGTTTACATTCGTCTGTGGTGTCGGCCCAACATCCAATCAAGTTTGATTGATCTGACAGTCCAACCAATCAAATTGCAGAAAAACATAGTTCCCGCCTCCCTTTAAAAGCACGGGTTCCTGTTTGCGGGTGTTTTTATTTCTGGCATAAAAGTTTAGACATCGTCCACAACAAACGGTTTGCAATTTGCAGAACATGTGGATTAAAGGATTACTCACAGAGATTCAACAACAACCAACTTCATCTGACTGTAGGAGCAGCAACATCAAGTAAGTTCTGAGTGAAAGCTGACGCTAGCTTAGCGGCTAACCGCTGGCTGCAGTTAAATGAATGGGACTGTAAACTGTTAGCACTGTGACACCGTGCAGCCAACTCAGTATAATCACTGAGTGACAACAGGTGATTTGGACATTTCCACCGCTCAGATCTTTACCTGGGATCTGGGCGGGACGCGAGTGACCATAACGGGAGCAGCAGGGCTGGTGGGGACCCGGGCTTGGTTGTTTTCTGATAGAAATCCAGCAAATGTATTATAGAATTCACAGAGATGCTGCATGAGGGTTTTTTCTTTCGCCTATTTTTCGGTTTACCACTTTTGCTGCTTTATGCTTTGTGGTGTGTTTCAGAGAAAAAAAGCATCCTCTTTATCTGGGGTTCACACTCCCTCTTGAATATTTGCTGCTTTCCTTCCTTTTTTCATTGAAAAAAATATATGCATTTACTGCTTTAAGAGTTTTTAGTTAGTATGTCTTTATTTTAGTCTTTCACCTGCTATCACGAGATGTGCGCTTCTGATAAAGAAAGATGTGTCCACCATAAATACAATTTATTTGATTCTAATAAATTTAATCGTGAATATACTCATAATCTCTGTATTCAGAGTATTTCCTGTTCAAGTACAGCGTGAACAGTCATATTTTGTGCATAACTTTGCAATATATATTTATACATAACATTTCATGTGAATAGTCACTTTCTATATATATATGTGTGTGTGTGTTTGTATATATTAGTTTTACATTTAGCATTTTTGTTTTGAATCTTCTAACTAAAGCAGAAGGATGTCTAGAGTGTCATATATTTTTTCGTCACTAAATGTCACTAAAACCCAGTGTTCCGATCTGGACAAATTCTGTTAAGTTTTCTGTGAAAAATAAAATCCATAAAGTGAAGAAAAATGTCCTGTCAAACTCTTTCGCTGATGGAGGATTATATGTTTTGACTTTTACGGTTTTCAATCAGGTTTTGAAAATTGAATTTATCAAAAGATTTCTTGAGAGTTCTAATAATTTATGGAATATTTTCCCCAACTATTAACTTGGTAATTTAGGAGGTCTAAATTTTTTACTGAAATGCTCTTTTTCTGTTGGAAAGCTCCCTGTTAGATTGGCCAATTTTCCCCAACAAGCTCTGTTATGCTGGACTCTTATGTTTAAACACAACTTTTCTCCTCACAATTGCATTTTGTGCAACAATTGTTACATTTTACACAAAAACAAAACTTTCTTTTTACAAAACTGGTTTGTCAATAAAATTATAACAGTGAATCAATTATTTGATGATAAAGGAAATCGGCACACATATGAAAGTTTTTTACGGAAATACAATGTTGTTGTACCTCAGAAATAATTTGATTTGGTTATTGGCTTGATTCCACATAATATATATTTAATAGCACATAATGTAAAATTTGAAGACTTAAATTTACCTCAAAAATTGATTTCAGTTCAGGGAATTGATCTAGCTACATAGTCTTATAAAATAAGCATATATTTATGTGTTCAGGAAACAAATGTCACAAATGAACACTATGCTATTCCTTCACGTTTCCTTAGAAAGGCTGTGAGCTGGAGCTGATTCTGATGTCAGAGACCCAAGCCGTGCACCACATGAACAACAGTGGAAGACAGATGCAGAACCTGATGATGGAGACCCTCATCCACTAAGGTTCAACCCCAGACACATCCCAGGTATCCAACCGCCTCCAAACACAGGAAACCATCACCAGGTGAAATCTTTTCCCACTGATGCTGCAAACTCTGCACCAAGAGACTTATTGGGAGTTTGGAGACTTGTGACTGTCACTGCCAGCATCACCAAGGCCTTTGAGGAGCCTTCGAGGACAGAACTGCCCTCTCTGACCAAAAACCCCTGTAGATAATTGACCTTTTGTGCACTGCTTTTTTGCACATTTAGAGAGAAAGACAGAAATGTTGTTGCGAATAGCTTCACACTGGACACATTTAAATCTGTTCATATTTAATCAAAACAGTGAAAAACAGTGTAAAAAAGACAAACGAACGTTAAACAAAAAAGTCCAAAGCACATAACCTCAAAATGAAATCTATTTCTACAGAGTAAATCCTCATCTAAAAATGTCGACAGCATGCGCCTCCTGTTGTTTCAAACTGCTGCATCGGTACATTCCATTGAGGAAAACAACAGTATGACAATGATTACATTGTTGAATTGTAAAGTAGGTGTTAAAAGGTCTTCACGGACCCATTGATGAAGTCTGCTCCCATTGGCTACCCGTCATCTGTCACTCAAACCCCCCAGACGTTTGACGTCAGACCCACAAACGCTTATTGAGCCATCTGATTGGTCAATTTATAACTCTAATAACTTGTGATAATGGAAAAAAATCTTTAAAAAAAAATAGGATTAGAAAAAGAAGTTAATCAGAAAGCAGCAGAGGAAGAATGATTATTGTGACATATAAAATGACTGAGAAATAACTGTCTGTTTCTCAATGTAAGTCAATGGGACTTTGGCCTTTTTGCAACCCAGTGGTACTTCCTATATGGAACACGGAAGTATAGGGGCTTGCTCTGTCCAGTTATTTTATATACAGTCTATGGTTATATCA
The DNA here is from genome assembly GCF_002922805.2 of Oryzias melastigma. Taxonomy (NCBI): domain Eukaryota; kingdom Metazoa; phylum Chordata; class Actinopteri; order Beloniformes; family Adrianichthyidae; genus Oryzias; species Oryzias melastigma. Next base: position 24,063,181 of record NC_050528.1, read on the forward strand.
TGTCAAGACGTCGACCACCACCCCCGTTTTGGGCCGCCATACCATCTATGCCGGGCGGGCACAAGCGAGGGCCTCGTGTATCTGATCTGATACATGGGTAGGCCAAAGGGCACATCTGGATCTGACCCGCCCCTCAGATGGCAGGGCCATGTGGCATAGCCAGACCTGATCCCGTACTAAACCGATCCGGTACATCCGGATCTGCATTTTTTTTTTTTTTTTTAATAAATATTACTGATGTTAGTTATGACTGAATATGTCTAATGTTTTATGGTACATTTATTTTTAACACTTTAGGCACCAGAGTTTTACCTGTTTTACCTTTACTTCCAGTTTGAGTGGACGCTGGCATGATTGTTGTCGCTACTCTCCGGCTGAAGTAACTTTTTTCACATGGTTTTACTCTGGATTTTGCTGTGGACTGAATTTTTCTGTGGATTTATGCCCCGTGAAACTGAGGAAGGTACATTTTATTGTGCTTCATGGACTACTTTTGTTCGTGAGCAGCTGAACAAACTAGCCTGCTGCCGCTGTCTTTACCTCTGACATGGCTTCCCCTGCCCGGAGCGGAGCATGAAGCCCCTGGACGTTTGGAAGTGTTATTGAGAAATTCATCTTGTCCTGCTAAGAGCAAATTGAAGCACAGAAACACAAAATAAAGCAGTTTTATTTGAAAAAAAAATGAAGGGGGTTACTTCCTGAAAAGCATAATAATACAACTCCAATAAACAATGAATAAATAAATATATGAAATAATGCTATATTTACATATATGATATTATAAGTTTAGAATTACTTAAAATCAGCATGAACTATATACAGTTTATATTAATTAATACCATTTTTTTTAAAGTTCTTGTGAAATTATATTATTAGCAATTGGTTTCTTATTCTATAATTTGATATTAAATCCAATTTTGAACTTGTGAATCAAAACTTATACACTATTCTGTATTTTGTGTACATAAACATGATTCATTCCAGAATTGGAGAACCTTTTATGTCCCAAAAAAATCAAATTTGAAAAGTTTCACATAAAATGTAGTCAATCAAAGACATGCATATTGAAATAAAATCTAACTGTCCTGAGATACAATCTACGGCAAATAAAATATAAAAATGCTTGAAAATAGTTTTTAACCTTTTAACTCCGGAGCTCCCGTGTTTATGTTTTTTGATTTACTGTAATTTTTTTTTTCCTCTTTTTTTGCTTTTCTCCCTCAGAATCTGCTGGAGTTACATAGATCATGTTAAGTTAACTGTTGAAAAGTTAAAGGATTTTGTGTTTAAGCATCACTGGCGGCGCCTCAGGTGTTAAAGGGTTAAAATAAGTCAGGAGTACCTTCTAAAATGCCATTTTCCCCTTAAATCTAAATTAAAACTTAAAGTTATTTATTTTTTTGTATTAGATGTTTCATTGCTGTCTATTATAACTGTGGAGACATCTGTTCAAATTAAATTAAAATATTTCCATCAATAATTATTAATCAATGAAACATGTGTCCCACAACATCCCCCACTACATTTTTTAGCACAGAAAAAGAAGAATGATGCAGAGAATCACCTGATATGCTGGATTTGACATCATCAAACAGTCTCCAAAAGAATGAGTATCTCAACTCTTGTATTTTTCACGTTTTCAGAATCAGAATTCTTCATTGTCGCTACAATTGCAAATTGTAACGAGATTCGTACAAATCAAGAGGACGAATCAATTGTGCAAAAATGAGAGGTAGCTGCAACTTGCAATATACAGGTGTCCAAGGATGCAATTTTACAAACATGCAATTTATAAATAAATATATATCATTGATGAATATGTAGCAGAAACTTATAAAGGTGAATATTTACTTCTCATGAATTTTGAAGCCCAATTATCATCCAATTCTGGAATGAACCATGAAGAAAGTCAAATAAATGCTTAAAGTTTAATTTCAATACAATAACAAATTACGTAATTTCTTTTTTTCCTGTTTTGTACCGATCTATTGATTTTCAAGTTTCCTCTGCATGGCTTACCCCTTTTCATGATAAAAATCAGTTAGACAAGTGTCTCCATAAAAGTGTTTAATTTCTTGGAACCACAGAACATCCCACTTTGTTGCTATGTAGACAGCAATAACCTCCGTTTGCTGTGAGGTGTATATCTCAAGCGATCCATTAAGCATCTCTTCCTTAAGTCGATGTCAATAAAAAGCCTGCAGTTAGGACATAAAAGACCACTTCTCCCTGAAACAACACTGATAACCGACAGCTTTCACCACGACAGGGATTCCCACGCACATCCCAAATGATCAAACCCACATCCGCCGTTAAAAGCAGACGATGACTGCCTGAGATAACACTATGCATTTATGGAGCAGTCAGTGCAGGAAGACTCAGAGCATATAAGGCCCGGTCAGGACAGATGGTTTTTTGACTGCAAACATGAGATCCAGAGTCCTTCTCATCCTGCTGCTCTGTCTGCTGTGTGCTGCACACGCTCAGACGCAGGACAACACGAACACACTGCGGCTGTGCGGGCGAGCCTTTCTGCGGGCGCTGGTGTACACCTGCGGAGGGTCCAGATGGAGACGACTGATGGAACCGGAGGAGACCTTGTCGGCTGGTCAGTGCTCAGACACTCCAACTTTCTTTCTGCTTTAACCTTTAAACATTAAAAGTGCTGACTCTGGCTTGCAGAAGTACTCTCAGCATCCATCTATCAGAAGAGAACAGCTGCACCAGTGATGGACCACCAGCGGAGAGACCAAAACCAAGCTCTGAAAACGATGTGCTGTCAGTACGGCTGTCAAAGAAGTGACCTCTCCAGGCTCTGTTAGCAGCGACTACAGTGATTACAAAATAGTCAAATGTGAAGAGAAATAGTATCACCTTTTATGCTAAAAATACATTAAACAAAATTTTGTTCCAAACTCTTGGTACATTTTATTTTTTATGTTGCCTTACTAAACAATTTAGCATTTTTTGTTGAATTTTCTCCATCTTGGCATTACCAGAAACATTCAAAATTTGGTCACAACTGGAACTAGTGAGGACTTGAGCATCAACTCCATCAGTTCTGTAGTAAAGCTTTACTGTGTTTTTTTCAGAGAAGTAAAAATGTGTTTTTATTTTCTTTAGAGTTACATAAGTTCAATACTCATAATGGTTTTGTGTTTCAGATGGTGAGCAAATCTTAAAGATCTCTTGAGACATAGCTAGAATAATTTTCACAATAATATAATTTGGTCCATGGGTCAGTAATCACCCTTTTGTTTACCTTTTTCTGTCACAAAATGAACCATTTTCATGAAATAACATGATCATTGATTTTAATTTTTAAAAATACTAATTTGTTCTATTTTTATTTTTTCTTCTTTTTTTAAAATCGTTTGCTATGTATTTGTTTGTCTCACAGATGCGGATCACACAAATAAGTAATAACACCTTTTAGATTATTCAATCCATGAATTTAATTTCAAAGTCTTTGGATGAGAAATTTACACTAGATGATTGCATAATCCCCTTTAATGCAGTGAAGGATTACAGCACCGATGCTGTAGTGGACCAAAGAAATGTACAGAAAACATCAGGTACTAATATATTACTCTGTTCAAAATAAGGCAAAAAATACAAAATCAAAAATACTGAACATAAAGTGAGCTGAAAGAACAATCTGTCTTTTCTAAGAAACTATATTCAGTCTTATTATCAGGCCCAAAGTGTTAAGTCAACACAAAACATTCCATACAATGTGATGTCCACGAAGGATGAACATGAAGCAATGACCTTTTTCCACAAATAAGATTTGTGTGCCAGTCGAACACAGGATGATATCAAACACCTAATATTGCATGGTTGTAGGTATACCAATGACATGCCAAGTATAATGACGATGGGTTCCCGAACACCAAAACAGTGAGAGGAGACTTAAAAATGGAGGAATAAGTCTCATCCCATAGCACACGGTACACAACAGCTGCATTGAGACAAACCCAAAATCACACTGTTGGGAGTGGTGGTGGACAAATGCGGCTCTCATGCAGGACCTGCGACGATTCGTGTCGTCCGGGAGACCTGCATGTGAGATGAACAGAGCGCCGAGTGCTCTCAATCAAACGCATGATGAGTGCTGACATCAACAAACCAAGAGACACTCACAGAAACATCAATTTGCCCAGAGAAATATTTGAACCATAACTTTGTATGTACACTTTTTATACTTACATTTTTAAATATTGCTATTAGAAAAAAATATCACATTTATTTGACATTGAGGGAAGGAAATAAGTCAAGGATTGTATTAGTGCTGTTTTAATAAATATACTTTTTTTGTTACTCTGATGTTTCCGACTGTCCTACATGAAAGTGCAAAACTTTTTTTCTTTTTGTCAAACAAAAAGGAAATGGTCTTGCTGTTGTGGCTCTCGGTGTCACAGCTTCACATTGTGTTCAACCTGGCTACGCCATGTTTTCGTAAGCAGAAATCCAACCGAAGGAGATGAAAACAAATACAACATAGGCAACACCAATCGTGGTACGTTCACACCGGGCTCGGAAACGTGCGTCCAAGCGCCCACTTTCAATGAAAATGAAAAGCAATTTTTTGTCTGAATTAGAATTCGAGTTCGTCCCCTATCCCTCCAATTGTAGGGGTACTTGAGGGGACAGGGTTGTCCGAAATAGATTTTTGTTCTAGCATGAGCTTTTTAAAGTTATAAAACCAAAGTCTTGTATTTCCAAGCGATAGCAGCTCCACGCTAACGTAGCTGACAGGCGACTATTGATGACATCATCGAGTGGGAGTGACATTTGACTTTGAAAACACAATTTTTCTGTAATTCTACTTTTGGAGGACTAAATGTAGGGTTAAGGGAAGAATTTGGATTTAGCCTATAAGTTCATTTTCGGGCTCTATGGACAAAAGTAAAACCAGTTGAATTTTGACCAATCTGGGACTCTGATTTGGTAGTGACGTACAGATAGCGTCCTTTTCAAAACACAGAAGTACCGACCATTTGAAAATTAATAATGAATAAGAAATGATCAATTGCCATTTGGTGGAATTATATGAAACCAAGTATTTCATATATTGGAATAGAACTGTGAAAAAAAAGTCTGGAGTGAAATGTCCAACATTTCGCACCCAGCCTCTTCCAACTGTGAGTACATGTGCGAAAATAGGTGCTAAAAGTTCAAGCACGCCCGTATAGCGAGTTTTTGAATGCATCACACATGCCCGGTGTGCACGTAGCATCAGATGTAAGAGGGGAACTCGCATTTGATGCCAGTTTGAGTTGAAATTGGGTTGAAATTGATAGATCTGTTCACACAAGGCAATCCTAAGTGTACCCGAGTACACTTGACTTCAAACTCAAAACAAGATTTTTGGCTTGTTTAACCTACACGTTCTGTGCTCCAGCATATATATATATAAGCTAATATGCGGACACTGATGCTAAACTGATCTGGTTTGATCTCCAAAGGCAGCAAGATTTTCCAAATCTCATAATGCCAATTGTTGCTCATAATGGTTTAAAACAAACTAAAAAGGTGCTCCACAACACGAACCACATTAAAAAATAATATGCTCTTAGCCCTATAACATTTC
>NC_050528.1:24068850-24073604 GCF_002922805.2 Oryzias melastigma
CTGCCACCTACAGTATGAGGTGTGTAAAAACAGTGACATCCAAGGTCAGGCACAAGCTGTTGTGAGCAAAGTGACCCCTGTCCTGGGAGAACTCCAACAATTGTGCTGTGGCACGGTTCACCACGGCTCACCTAGCATTAGTAGGCCCTGAAATGATGCAGCAGGACATAAATAAAAGGTCAGTAACCCCATGAACTTAAGCAATGCGGCAAAGATCAATGTACTAAATGACTGTACTTCCATAATGATTAATATCAGCGATGCAAACGTTTAATTTCCAAGTAGGTGAAATATGAGAGGGCTTATTGCACACTTTGTTTTAGTTTTTTAAGCTTTATTTTCTTGAAATAATGTGGAGAAACCTGTATTGCTGTGTTTAAGTTTGCATTTGCGTGGCACTAAAACCTCAGAGTAAATGTTTCAGGATGAATTTTATTGGGTTAAAAGAGGGGTAACTGACTTACTTATTTATATTATTGTACTCTTGCTTTCTATAAAGACCTTATCCCCCCACAAAAAAATTAAAAAGTAAATAAAAATGTCCAGGATTTTAAGCAGCATCAAAGGCAGCTCCTGCAATCATCAACCAGGATTCCTCAGGGAACCAGGAGGTCCTTCTCCTTAACATATGGCACTCTCGGATCTGTCTCTGCATGAGTCGTAAACACTCAAAGCTTTCTTAAACGTATGACTTTTAGGTGAGTTTTCTAAAAAGATCATACGAAAGCAGCTGCTAGATCCTTCACCTTCTATTTAACTAAACACAAATTATAATAAATAGCATTTAAACTCAGGAAATGATATAAAAAACAGGAAGTATTGCACAGCCACTATTGGCTCACTGTTATGATTGATGGTGATGGCACTAATTCTGATATTTTGCACATAAACTGAATTTTGTTGAAATATTATTCATTTATTAGCTTGTCGAAAAGGGTTTTCAAGCTTTTCTTTAAACAACTTGCTATTTTGAAAAATGTGAACTCTGTAATCTAATTCTAGATATTGTCATAGAATTATCAGAAAACTTGTCACTAAAATTATAAAAAAGAAGCTTTACCAAGTTTGGAATTAGGTTACTGTCAGTGTAAGAATGTGCCGTCCTTTTTCACTTCTTTACAAAATATGGAATACTAGCACGTTGAGATCTTACTCACTGATGATAATACTTTAGTGAAAAACCCCATCAAAAGCAACCCAACATTCAAATTGATGTGTTTTTTTTCTGTTTAAAATAGACTGGTTTTCTTTGTACAGAATAAATGAAATTGAACATTTTCTGAGCTTTCTAAATGAAAGGAAATATTCGGTTTGATTGGAAATACAAACAATCACACACAGTGGAAGTAAAATGAATCTGAGGTGGAACTTTAAATAGTACAATAAGCTTCAAATTTGTTTTCCTACGTGGCCACAGCAGCCTCTGCCTCTCTTTTTCAAAGCATCTCACCTTTACCAGATTGGTTTCACTGTCAAATGATCTTTTGCGGAGCATTTGCAAAGACAACCAGTTGGTAAACTTGAAAAAAACTGGATCACTGCATGAAATCTACAGTTTTAACAGTTAGCAAGAACAAAATCATCTGGGTTTCCTCAGGTTCTTACTCCACATAATGGTTTCAATTGCACACAATGAATGATTTGTATTTGCTTGCATAAAACTCAGCAGCGGATCAGTCTACTGAACACGGTGTCAACCCCGTGAGTTATGAAGTGCACTAAAAATGAGACATAGCCGTCATCTTTACAGTCGAAAGTCATTAATTCTCCTGGCTCTGTTCATAAACAAGTCCTCTAGTTGTCCGCCAAATATTTCCCTGCAAGACAAAAAGAAAAAAACGCCGTGATGTTCACCTTTTGAAGCCAATAACTGTAGCAAGTATGGTGAGTCGGCCAGCACTTCTGACACTCAACCTGCAGCAAATCTCTTCTTCACCAACGACAGCCGGTAGCCGGTCCCAACCAGCTGGATGTCACATCCGGACAGAGTGCTTCCCTCGCTGCTGAACTGGACTGCCAGCTGGGACGGTTTACAGGGACCTTCAACCATCTGGAACCGGCCCAGGAGAGCTCCTACTCCTGCGGAAAACACAAATCTTACATTAGATATTTCTTAAAAACTACGGCTGTCAACGAAGAAATCAACGCATTAATATTTATTAACGCAAATCAATTGCACCTCGCAAAAAAACTGTATTTGGCTTTGCCTCGAACGCTTCAGGCTTCCATGGCTTGCGTTAAAGCGTGCGTCTATGTGACTAGAACGTCTTTCTTTTTTTGTTTAGGTGTGCATCATAGACATACATTGTGCAGCCACACTCAGCAGAATCAAGTATTCACTCAGACCATACTATAATTTCATTTAAAGTGCAGAAAAACTGTTTCTTACAGATTCATGTTAGCATCTTTGTTTTCTTGGAATAATACTGCATAAAAGTCTTTAGAGTTCTGCTTATCCTACAGCTAATGTGCTTTGTATATACTTCTGGGTTAACACTTAAAACATTACAAAATCTCCGACAATATAAATGAAGGAAAAATTTTCTTTGTTGCCTGTTTTTGTTCGAAAGCCACATATTATCATATAAAATTTACCTAGCAAAGCATTGCGATTAGTAGTGATCAATCACAACACAAGTGTGATTTGTTTTTTAATGGATTGACAGCACCATTCAAATCTGTTGCTTTGGGGAAGCAACGATTTAGAGCTATTGTTAAAAACATTGATTGTGTGTATTACTACCCCAATCGATTTAATAAATTTTATCTTGGTTGGTTAGTTAGTTAAAAGGTTAAACCAAAATTTGACAAAGAAAAAACACATCTAGTCTTTCCAGCTGGATATTGTGTAGAAAAGTACTGAAATTAATACTTTGGTTCATCATTTTCTCTTTTCAAGTTTTCTGGTTTGTTGCATGGCGCTTGCATCATTTGCCCTCTTTGGTTTGCTTTTAATATGTGCACTGCCATAAACTCCAACAGAGTTCACTTGCAAGGGAAGATTCTCATGCGATAATTTTTAGGCAGCATTATATTTTACGTGAGTGATAAGTGAACACACACTTACCTCCGTTTTCTGACCTATGAGACAGACTGGAGATATTCCACTGTATGGTCCGATGCTCTGGATTCCTGTTAGAAAATAGAACTTCACATTAAAGAAGATTTTTGACTGCCAAAAAATTAAAAAAATCTGATGTAAAATGAAGAACTAGCAAAATACAGGTTTGAAAATGTTTTTTTTCTTATAACTTAGAGGGTAAAATTAATTTAGAGATCAAAATTGGGGGAAATAACATCTCTGGTTGAACTGAGCAACTATCCTAAAGACCCACTCCAATGAAAATTGTGTTTTAACATGTCCTTATGGCATTTTTCTGATGATGGGGGACAAATATAAAGAAAATGAAGCTTAAAATTGCATTTCTGAGTATTTCTTTTTAAATTAAATCATTGTGAATCAGGAGCAGATAAAAAAGTGCAAGCTCCATGCAATTATCTCAGCCATGGGGATGGGATGGGGGCGGTCCCCACCAACGGTCCAGCCCACAACTCAGAGGCAAAGTTCTGATGAATTACTGCCACTCTGCAGAAACTGTGTCCAAGAAAACAACACTATTTTTTGGCTAACAATGTCGTAGGTATGAATAAAAGATCACTGGGAACACTTTTACAATAGATTAAAAGATGATCAGAGTGGGACTTTAAGCACCAGAGGGGCCAACATGCTATAATCCTCAGTACTGGGACCTGAATCTTCCAGCCAGGGGTCCACTAATCATTAAGCTCGAAGATTCGGTTCGTACCAGATGGCAGGAGGGACCATGGCCTGCAGCTTGGCTACCCCTCCATCTACCGGGACCAAGAACTGGATGTTGTGTAACGGCACTGGTGCAGCCATGGCCTCTGTGTTGTATTTGTAGTCTATTCTAAGGTCTGTGTTGGTGGCGTCACTCCGCCAGCTCAGCGCCAGGTTCAGAGGAGTGGACTGAATCCCCTCTGCAGACACCTGAAGAGAAAACACCACTGTCAAACTCCCCAGGAGGGAATCTATGGGTCATCACGAGTCAAAGGTCCTTCCATACCTGATATTTGATCATATCTACATTGTAGTAGGTGGCCTGGGGCTTCTGTTCAGCCACTCTCTTCAGATGACTCAGCAGGTTTGGCATATTTACCCAGAACTCCTTGGTTTCCACAATATTTGTGGTGGATTCACTGTGGATGAGACAAATGTATTTTAGAACACCTCCACATGCTGTGTTACCTACACCTTGTTTGTTTTTTTCACAGACAGCACACCGGACTCAGCTGGTCATGCCTGACGGGAACTCTTGCCTTACCAGCACAGCAGCTGCGGGTTGGGGAGGACCTGCTCCAGTCGGTTGTAGTTGCTGATGCTAAAAGTGAGGATGGGTTGAGTTGGGTGACTGGCAAAATGTCTAGTTATGCCTGCAGGGAAGGAAAGCACAATTTCTCCAGTGATCTTCACCATACACCTGCAAAAGAAGAGGAGGACTCAAACAGAGCCGACACCTTCACAGTCTCTAAAGTTTACTTCAAATGCAAAAACTGCACTGAACACAGGCAAATCTCAATCATCCTTTTAGTCTGGAGCCTTTTATGGTTTTGTCGGAAAAATAAAAAAACATATTTTTAAAGTGACAACATCCACTGTTTAATATTACATTTACTGTTTTTGTAGCAAAACCTTTACCTACAACTAAGGATTTTTTTCAATTTTCCAAAATGTA
>NC_050528.1:24073658-24097183 GCF_002922805.2 Oryzias melastigma
CATTCTGTGATACTAAGAAAAAGCTGGCTGGATTCAGGGTTAAAGGTCATTTCTTTATTTATTTTTTTAATATTTTAAAATTTTACTTTTAAAAATAGTTTATATTAGTATAATTATTAATTTTGCTATTGAGTAGGTGGGTGGACTTCAGCAACTCCATGACCCTGACCCAGAGGAGGCAGGATCGGAAAATGGACGGACAAATCTAAATTTAAATTTAGATTTAAATTTAGATTCACTTCAAACAGAAAAGAAATACATGATTATTAATATTCTTGTGATTAAACATGATCTAAACAAACTGATGGTTTTCGATATATATAATATATTGCTTCAAAATTGCTTCAAAAATGACTTTTTTGAAAATCATTTAAAATGCTTTACGGCGATATTTAATTACTTATTTATAAGCAAATGTGTATCTCAGCGTCTTACTTTTGTTTTGCCACTTAGACCCTTGACCGCTGGTTGGCAGCACAACACACTGAGCTTCTTTGAACAGCTCTACACTGCGACCAAAACAACATGATCTCACGAGAACCATCTTTAGATGGATGTGAACCCGATGTGAACTCTAAACCTGTTGTTATAAAATAGCAAAATGAAACATTTACAACTCTGTTTTAACTGAGGATGAGTATCAGTACGAACATCTGTGCCAAGTTGGTACTAGTACCGTATAAAAACTTGGATTTTGGTACTTTGTGGCTCATGTAAGAACGAGACCAGATTCGCAATTCCTCACACAGAGCTTCAGTCAAAATGTTAAAGAAGAAGTGAGTGAAAGTTCTGCTGAACTTCACAGCAAAAGATTGTGATTCTGTGACCTGATGGATCAGAGTTACTCGTACAATGCTCTGAAAAAAAGAATGTCATCATGGTGGTGAAATCGTGTTTACTTTCGCATGTGAGAAAACTCAAAATCAGTGCAGACTGTCCTCTTCTTCACCGTGTCATACTGCTACATCACTATGATGACAACCATATTTTAAAACGACCTTCATTTGATAATCAGGTTGGGTTGTGGGTTCAAATTCACTGTTGAGTCACACCAAAAAGTGTAAAGTGGGACCCATCATTCCCCCCTCTGGTTATAGGGCTAATCGTAGAACAAATGTTGCATACTCTGGTGTGTGACGACAAATAAGACTTTAAGGAAGGATCCAAAAAAAAAAAAAAAGTTTTGCTGCATCTCTTTCACCAACAAATAACCCCCTAAACTGTTTATTTTATTGTTTTGCACTTCTAAATTAACAACCAAAAAAGATCAACATTGAGGACTTCCAATTTTCTTCTGTTTTCATGTCTCAAATTTGTGGCCAATTTTTTGGTTTAAAAAGTTTTCGAACTCCTTGCTAGTCTCATTTATGTTTCCTCCTGCTCTTGTGTTTCCTCCCACCAGCCAGCCGTAACAGAGAGAAATAAAAGGACAGATCTAAAGGATGGAATTGAGATTCAGCCCAAACACAAAGTCAGCCATTTCTGTCTTCTTTAGGTTTTTTTTCAAACAATAACACAAGAACTTGAAGGATTCAAAGTATTTCTATCAGGTTTACATGTTGGATGTGGGCTTACTTGCTGGGGTCGGCGCCTTTGAAGTAGGCATTGATGGTTTCTGTGAAAGCAGCTGCAACAGGTAAAGTGTCCTGGGGTCCCATGGTCAGTGGGCTGGGTCCCCTGGAGCACCCTAAAACAACAAAATAAAAGCCCAACAATAACAGCTTTACGTTGTTTTTGTTTCTACTTGGTTAAAAAGCATGCTTTACACAGAAAGGATGTTAAAAAATGACCTTTATCTTTTTTGAATTTGGATTCAAAAAGAGTACAGAATGGGGATGTACTTTGGCAAACTCAAAAGAAGGAAAAACAGAAGGATGGGAATCTGTGCATTCAGGCTCAACTTACCTTCAAAGGCAAAATAAAACCTGCCATGGTCAAACCAAAGCAGAGGCTGTGAGGCCTCTGAGCGCGCAGAGACATAGGAGGGAGAAAACCACGGAGAAGGACAAGGCCATGATGGCGAGGCACAGACAACACATGGACTGAAAGTGAGATGTGATGCTGAACCGTGACGGTACGCACGCAAACACGCCGTCTGCATACCTGTGGAGGGCATGTTGAGGTCTTTCCCTAAGGTGGGAGTGGACGCCGCGCTGTGCGAGGTAACGGAGGAGATGGAAGAAGAGCTCTCTGCTCGGGCCAGGGGCGCAAAAGGCGGAGGGCTGCCCGAAACCGGAGGACTGAATGAGCGACTCTAAAGAAAACAGAGAAAATGTGCAGTGATGGGAAAATGAAGGAGAAAATGAATCAAATAGAAGGGGAGGGACTATGTGTGAGTACCAGGTCTGTGATTGGCTTTCCTGGTGGCAGCTTTGGTCTTGAAGATGGACGAGGAGGAGGAGGTGGAGGAATCGGGCTGCCTCGAGACTGAGGAGTGGTTGGACGAACTGGAGATGAAGGACCTGCATAAGAAACCAGGATCTCTGGTTAAATCTGCACTGAGTAAAAATGTTTTCATTGTTTTATTGTTCTCAAATATGATTACAGAATATTCCGGCATAGAAAGTGAAATTAAAAACAGTCAAACAAGCCCATATCATCACGCTTCCACCTCTACTTTAAACATCTGGTGTTCATCTGCCACCTGGGGCCGATCTGACCTTCAGTGTGCGACCCTCAGTAGTGTCTCATTTTTCCTGATGACACCGTCCTAAACGTCATGGTTTGTTCAGATGCAAACTTCAGTTATGCTTTCATGCTTTATTAATAAAATGTTTAAGGACATCGGGGATCAAAATGGAAATAATTTTAGAATCAAATGAGCTAAAAGCTAGCAGATAAAGTGAGGTGAGGACCAGCAGAGGGCCCCGGTAGGCTGACCACCAAGAATTCACTATTGTTCCCAAACAAATGAGCCAAATGAAAAAGGCCAGATTGATATACATTAAAATTAGAATGTGAACACCTAAAAAGAATTGTAATTGACAATAGGCGTAACCCTTAGGATCTGGATGAGGATTAGGATTGTTCCAATCAAATCAATGTAATAGAGAGCAGAGAATGGACCTGCAGGCCTTCTAGATGATCTGACGTCTACAACACACCAGCTGGATATTGTTTTCAGTGATAAAAGCTTGAACACCCACTCTGATCATCTGATCTATCACAAAGGCATTCCAGTGGTCTTTTAATTATGATGATGCCATGTTTCTAGAACATAGTTTCTGCAGAGCAGAAAGAGTTTGTTAGAAATTTGGCTCAGAGATGTGGGCGCGACTGTTGGACACGACGGATCCCCAACCACCAGGCCACAATCCGATATAGGTTAGAGGGCCGCTTGGTTATTAGGGGACCAGTACCCTAACTCTAATCTGGTTCTGCGTCTGTTATCGCGTCCCGAGGGTTCGGGATCACCGATTTAATGGGAACAGCCAGCACGTCAAAAAACGATGACTTGAGGACACCCAAAATGTCGAAAAGTCACACGGAGGAGACCCAAACCATACGTTCATATGTAACGAGATGGGAGTGAAAATATGTAGAAAATACATGTTATTTAATGATCAGAACATTAAGCCTGAAACTGTATCTCATAACAATTTTTTTACCAAAGCCAATTCTTAAGTTTAACACTTTTATTTTGGTAATTTAGGAAAAATTTAAGTGGGAAACAAAAGTAAAGATGAACCGCATGTTTGTTTTTAAATATTTAACTTAATATCGCCTTGGTATTTTATATCGATACAGGTATCGCCACATAAAGTATTGCGATATTTCACTGAATTGATATTTTCTTACACCCCTAACCTGGACTGATGATGTATAATAAAAAATTTAGAAGAGACATTATAGATGAGGTAGAAGTGATGGTGAGAGCTCCTAAAAGTCAGCTGCTCTGTGCCACAACACCCAGAGCTTACAGAGACAGAGGACCACAGGAGAGATGGGAAAAGAGGAGCGAAATGTAAACCAAAGACGCATTCGAAGAGAAAATGTGACCTTGACAAAAGGGGAAAATAGGAAGATGAAAATTCACGTCAGCCTTAATGACCATCATTGGTACCAGACCCGCCCTCACAGTAACTTAGCCAGAAGCTGAAAGGCTATCGCCTATGTCCCAATAACATTTGCCTTTGGTATTCCTAAGTATCGACATGAGCAGAAACATACTCTGTGCTGGATTTCGTGATTTCTGCCTTTCCGCCTCGAAGCAACAACAGATTTTAAAGTTGCCTTTACAACATGTGAAATACATATGTAAACAACACCTGTGGTCCTATTTCAGATGTGATAAGCTACATTGGGTGCCCTGAGAAGATGTATTTGTATCTACTGATTTGTTTCTCATCCTGGCAACAAACCCATATTACAAATCCAAATACCATAAATGGATAACAGGCATTATTTTCCTGTTTCACAGAGATTATCTGGTTAGTAAATCAAGAGTAGATCATATATGAATCCAGAAAAGGTCAGAGGACTCACTGCTGCCTGAGTGTGGGCCTGGAGAAGACATGATGGACCTGTAGGTGGTTGGAGGAAGAGGCGGGGGTGTGCCCCTGAAGCTGGGCGTCAGCTCCCTGGGAGAGCATGTCATGTCTGGTAAATCGTCTCTCTGACACACCCCCTCCGGAGTCCGCTTTCCTCCCACAACCCCATGGACGAGAGGGGACGTGACTCCTACTCGAGGAGACCTCGGCTCCGTTGGCAGTGGGGGGAAGGAGCTGATGGGGGGAGCTGAGGAGGCGTACCTTGCAAACTGCAGCACCTCCTGGTCCACCGCCTCCTCTTCAGGGGACACAGGGAGGGAACTACAGGGAGAGAAGTCAGGGGGCAGGGGAGGGGGTTCGTCTGGAGGAGGGGGTCCCAGCACGATGGAGGGGGGAGAGTCCAGAGGCGTAAATGGAGGAGGAGACCTGGGAGAAAATGGTGGGGGGAATGGAGGGGGTTCATTTGGCGGCGGTCCCGGTGAGAAACAGGGAGTTGAAGGGGTGGATGAGGGTGTGTCTGGGGGAGGGGAGTCAGGAGGTGGTGGGGGAGCGGGTTCGTCCGGCGGGGGAGGCCTGTCGTCTGTAAAAGTGACCCATCTGGGGGACGCCGTCTCCTCTCGAGTGTGGGGACTGTCCACTGGGCCAAACACGTCGTCCAGGTCGGGCGCCGGCGAGCTTCGGTAAGAAGCTGGGGAGAGGGCGTTCAGGTAGATGGGGGCAGAGCTGCGAGCTGCCCTGCCATTGGGTAGATCGACTGCAACAACAAAGCAGGAGGCGGAGTCACAGGAGTCACAGCTGTCCGTGACTCTGAGCCCAAATCGAGTGACAGAGATTTACCTGCGAAGTCTGAAGGGCAGCCATATTGGCTCCTCGATGGAATGTTTTTTGGAGGAAGAGGAGGAGGAGCTGCAGCCAGAGAAAGAATTCACAAGTAAAAATACACGAGTCCTGCATTTCCTGAGCGGATCAGATCTGATTCAGATCCAGATCAGCTTTACCTCCTGTAGGAAAACCTCTGCTCAGTTGGGATTCAGACCGAGGTCGAGATTCTCCTCTGACACAACCGGGTACCACTGCCATGGGAAAACAAACAACAGAAAATAGCACAAACACAAAAACATCAATTAAAGTTAAGTTAGAATCGTGCAAACATTTTTATCCATAAACGTGATTTCTTTATGAGTTCCATCCGACTTCGTTATGTTCTTATTCTGGCTCATATATTTAGTTTGGATTTCTGTGTGCTTTTTGGTCAGTAACATACAGATGTGTCTTCCTCTGATATACTTAGGAGTTTTATGTAAAGTCAAACAGAGCGAGCCAAAATCATCATCCTTCCACCACCATGCTTGTTTGTGTAGTATTGGATGTTTCTGCTCAGTTTTTTTATGCTTTCCAAATAATATAATGAACATGAACAGCTTTCTCTTGGGAACTTCACCATATTTGTTGCATCTGTTCAGTATTTTTT
The DNA here is from genome assembly GCF_002922805.2 of Oryzias melastigma. NCBI lineage: Eukaryota > Metazoa > Chordata > Actinopteri > Beloniformes > Adrianichthyidae > Oryzias > Oryzias melastigma. Next base: position 24,079,620 of record NC_050528.1, read on the forward strand.
ACTTAAACTTTAGCTCTTGAGAACACATGGAGATCTCAGTGTAATAGAAAAACTTCAGAAATGTGTTAAATGTGTTCCACTTCCTTATGGAAAAATGGGGACGAGTTATTGTGGGTTAAAGATCCACTTGGATAATATTTGCGTTTTTGTTGTTTTAGCGGGCTGCACGGTGGCACAGTGGTTAGCGCTCTCGCCTCACAGCGAGAAGGCCCCGGTTCGAATCCCGGCTGGGACCTTTCTGTGTGGAGTTTGCATGTTCTCCCCGTGCATGCGTGGGTTTTCACCGGGGACTCCGGCTTCCTCCCACCATCCAAAAACATGCTTCATAGGTTAATTAGCGACTCTGAATTGTCCCTAGGTGTGGATGTGAGAGTGGATGTGTGAGTGATTGCAGCCCTGCGACAGACTGGCGACCTGTCCAGGGTGTACCCCGCCTTCGCCCTTCAGTAGCCGGGATAGGCTCCGGCACCCCGGCGACCCCGAAAGGGAAGCAGCGGTCAAGAAGATGGATGGATGGATGTTGTTTTAGCATGTTCTTTTTGGCATTTTCTAAGATAAAATTAAGCTTAAAATTCTATTTAGTAATATTTTTGTATTCAAATTGTTTTGAATCAGGAGCAGAAGAAATAATGTTTGAAAAAAAAAAAAGCCTATTTGTGACGCGGAAATCGCACTGGTCGGACATAAGCTGCCTCCTCCTAACTGTCAACAATGGCGAGGGGACGGGGGCGGGATTCCTCCACACCAATGGTCCCGCCCACAACTCAGAGGGAAATTTCTGATGAACTTCTTGTCTGCAGAAACTGTTCTGGAAGGTCAGCTGAGTGGCCTTGTGGTAGAGTGTCCAGCCTGAGACTGGAATGTTGTGAGTTCAAATCCAGGCCGAGTCGCACATAGACTCTAGTGTCTTCCTGATTGACACTCAGCATTAAGGGGTTAGTTCTCAAGCACCGCTGTGTCTGCAGCTCACCACTCCCACAGGGGAGGGGTCAAATGCAGAGAACAAACAGGTGCATGACAACTGCTGGGACATCAGCTTTTACAGGTGTTTGGATTTTGGCATAATCATATTTAAAGGACTCTGGGAACAATTTGAAAATAGATCAAAAGATGATTGGAATTGAATTTTAACATTAAACATCCCAGCAAAGGTATATGCAGGGGCTAATATTTGAATTTCTTTCCAAAAATTCAATAAAAAGTGGATTTTTTGCTCAAAAATTGGCAATTATCTTGAGTAATTTACACTTTCAAGTTATTTTAATCAAGTTTGATAAAGTTACAGTCATTTGAAATAACTTTGCAGCATTTTCAGCTACAACAGTTACAATAAAATTGATATTTTGATGCCTAGAAAAGCAATTCAATTCTATTGAAGCTTTACTGGATGGCTTAATATTGTCCCTGTAATTAAGTTCACCTTCAGGCTTCTTATTGGACTTGTGAATCTGTGAGCTAAGGCTATCAGCATACTTTTATAAAATTTTTAGACAAAAGGCAGAGTAAAAAATAGTCTTTCTTTAGCTTCTAACTCTATGTCTAAGCAAGAAAAGACATACCATCATATCTGCTGTATCTGCTTTCTGAAGGAAACCCAAACAAAGGTGGAACAAAGGTTTGCTGTAACGAGTCACTGAAAACAGAAAAAAGCGACATTCAGAAGCTGCTTCATCACAGACTCAATAGTTAGGAGAAGCGTTCACTTCCAGAGGACTCCAGACCTCTGTATCTCAGGAGCAGCTGTCGGTGTCGGGGTGGAACGCCGGGGTCTTGCAATTTCCTCACCTGCCATAAACAACAAATATATACCTTCAGAAATGATTACTGAATAGAGTAAACATGTAGATCATTAGGAACGTTAAAAATGTATATTTACTCACAGGAAAAAGAAATCAAATGATTTAAAAATGCGTAAACTCACATGACAAATTTCTTTTTATCAGCCTCTGAAAAAAGAGAAAAATTCCTAATCAGTTGTTTTTTTTTAAATAAGTAAAGCAACTAATCTTTCAAAAGTGTGAAAACAATTTCTTTATATTGGATGATGTTGAGTCAGTTTTAGAAAGAGGCTGGACGGCCCTTCGTTTGCTTTTTATCCTGTAGCCCAGTTTAAAAGCGGCCGGCCAGCTTAGATTAGAAAGCAATGTTTCAGGCTGTCGTCCTGCAGATGGAGGGAGGAACTCACCGGACTGCGTCTCTGAGACCAGCAAAAAGGAAGAGAGAACAGACCTGGGTCAGAGAGTGAGTGACAAATCAGTCAAATGGACACCAACTAAAAGGCTACACAGCACACCTCTTTACTTGAACCGCAAAGCCTTAAAAATGCACCACAGGCCATAACATCCAGGATCCAGAGAACCGGATCAGAACCAGGTGATCGTGGGGCGTGGAGATGCATTTGAGGTATGTTTACTTTGCATTGTGCTTTGCCAAACAGGTTTAAGTAAAGCTGGACTTGAATAGAAAGTAACAAATGCAACTTTTTGGGCCAAACGGTGAATAAATAAATAAGGAATCACATGCAGAACGAAGGAGGAGCACATAAAACCTTTACTATTAAGGCATTTCTACCAAGTGAGCACATGCCATGCATTCTGTCTTGGTGGGGATTCAGCTGTGAGAGCACATGACTGGCTTACCGGACTTCTCTTCTACAGAAAAGACAGACAAGTCAGGAGAAAAAATACGAGTGGTAAGAAGATGGCACCATTTGGTGAACCTGGACACTCTGGGTGTGTTGTGTCCGCTCACCAGAGAAGGGGAGAGCGCCAGACCTCCCACTGAGGCTTTCAGCTCATCCATGGAGGGAGGGATGCGTCTGGGGCTGTCCGACACCAGCGGTTTGATCCGGATTTTGAACTTCTTCTTGCTGTCCTCGTCCTCTTCTGAGTCACTGGAGGAGAAAAAGTGCTTTTCTTTGGAAGCTGGTGGGCGAGGTTAAAGAGGAATAACTGTGAGGGGAAGTCATTTGAAAAAAAAAAACTGCTTAAAGGTGGAAAACCTTTTATGATCTTTGTATGAAATTCCACATATGAAATGAACTAAACTGTTAAATAACATTGTCAAAAGCTCCAAAGGTCAAAAACATGAAATCTGTTATCAATGTGTTTCTGATGCATATATTTGCTGATATAGTACAAAAATGTTCCATCCAAAGGCAGGAAGTACTTTGAGGAAAACATAAATTTGTACACAAGATGTGAGATGACGGCTGAAAAGTCCAGTCAAATCTAACACACATCCGCAGTGCTACACATATGTAAAGTACTGAGCACGGTGGCAGAGGTGTCATGACGTGGGCCCATGTTGCAGCCTGGGCTCTTTGAAGTTAATGGCTCCTGCATTAATAAACACTGTAAAACTTTAAAGTTAACCGAAAAACTTACACTTACTTGTTTGATGTAATCAACTTATTTCTCTACAGAATAACTTTTTATTTTATTTTAAAAGTCATTTTGTCCGACATCATTGATCATAAGTTAATTTGATAAGAAGTTAGAACATTTTCATATGTTAGTTTGTTTGAAGCAGCAAAAAAAAAAAAAAAAAACTATCCGTCTGAAGCACAGCAACAAACACTCGAGAGGAAAAAATGGTTTAAGGATAATTCAGCTAAAATCCCGGATGCGAGATCTCAAGGATAAAGATATAAGTAGACTGGAGCAATGAAGGAGGGAAAAGTTTGGAATATTTCTTAAAAGAAACAGAAGAGACAGACTTGTTTTCATTGATATTGAAGCTTGTTGTCAGTGCTGCATTTTTCTTTTAGTTATGCCTAGTTAATTATATCCTGAAAATAAGTGTTTTTTTGTTCATTTTTTCATTTTAAAACCATTATGATCAAATAATATAACCTCAGACACCGTAGCGTGAATTATAGCTCCTTTTCTGCATCAGTAAGAACCCAAAGTCTCTTTGAATCTAATCAAATGTGTCCCGTAGGAGCATTGACCGAAAATATCACAGCGTTGAACTGCAACAGTTTTGGAGGGATGTAAATATTGCTCTGGTTCTTTCCTCCATATTTTTTGTTCAGAATTCAAATTCAACTTTTTATAGCAACTAAGTGCTTTCAACAAAATAACAGTGAGATTTTAAAAAATAGTAAATATAGTTGAAAAAAAATCAGTTTGGATCGACAAAAGCAGAGATATTCAGTCAGGAAACAGTTAAGCAGAAACTACTCCTGCTCTTCACCCTTTGTGAAAAGATATCATCACCTCCATCCCCAGGCCGCAGGCTGAAGCCCTCCTCATCCACGTCTGGAGAGGCCTGCGGTGAGAGGAGAGCGCGGTCACTCCCACTGCCCCCTCAGCATACACATATGCAGATTTCAATCATCAAGACGCTCTTCTTCCTGGCTTAAGCTCGTGTTGACTCACATTCACTCTCCATTTATTCAGTTACATGAAAAGAGAACAATTTAAGGTGGAACTGAAGTATAAAGAAAACAAAAAAGAAACAGACTCACATATCTGTCCCAGTCGATCTCCCCATAGAAACCATTAGGAGCCCCGTTTGCCTTTTTCTAGTATTAACAATAAAGAATAAAATAACATTATGGAAAAGAGGAGGATCATTCCTAACAATGTCATATTGCCTGTGTCGTGCTTTTTCTTGTATTTATTTATTATATATTTTGTAATTCTATAGTATTTTTAATGGACTTGCTGCAGAATGTGGCAGTAACTTGTATTTTTTTTTCTGTTTTACTGCTGCATATTTTTGACTTTCCTCTCTTATCTTATCCTGTCTTATCTTATTTCATCAATCAAAAACAGGAAAAAGAAGAAGGAAAACTTTGACATACATTTCCTTTCTTTCCACCTCCTTCTTTGTCAGGTGAGCTCCTGTCAGGGATGTGAGAGGAAAACAATATGAGAGCAAGAAACTCACAGAAAATATGATCAGTGTTGATTCTGCTGCTTAAATTTGACAGATTCTGTCCCCCTTAAATACTAACTACAGTTTCTTTAAAAAAAGGTTTTGTGAAGCCCGGCCCAACAGTAACTGGGATAGGCTCCAGCAACCCAGAGATCCCAAATGGGATTCAGCGGGTTCAGCAAATGGATGAGTGGAAGCCTTGTTAAAAAAGAATTCAAAAATCTGGTGTTTCAATCCCACCTTCACTCTATTTTCTGAGTGAGTGAGTGTTGGGTCAAACTCACGAGTCTGTGTCCTTCTCTTTCTTTCGTAAACCCAGGGCTTTCCTGGTTCGGTTTTTCAGTCCTAAGGCAGAAAACACAAGAACAGTTTAGGTCTTCAGTGCCCATCATGCAGTCAACACACGTTAAAGCGACAAGTGTGACAGAGGACGGCTGTTGTGGCTTCTTAAAACAGAGAAACATGTCCAAAAAACTTGTTGATCTACAGCACACAAAGTTTACTAAGAAAATAAGGAGGACTCTCACACCAACTGTTATCAAGGTTATTAGTTTAACACCAACGCTGTCAGTGTTTCGTCAAACATGCGCTTGCTATCTAACTTCATTATCACATGTAGCATTTTAATTTAGCAAAATCTGCACTCAAATGTAATAATTTGATTGAGTATGAATCTTTATCAGCTTTAATTTATACTATAAGTTCAAAGTATTAGGTTGACATAGGATGTGAGTAATGAGCATTGGTGGTATCACATTATCTTGTCCTAGTAGGCTTTGAGGTGTCCCACAAGGCCCCATGTTGGGATCTGTACTATTTTTTGAGAGGATCCATTTTCAGAAAAAAAATGCTGCAAAGTAATTTTTTGTACTTTTACTCAATGTTTTGAGACCTGATACATAAAATATGTTGTCAGTAATTGAAAAAAATGAGTGCATTAATATTTTGTGATTACTCTGAATACTTTGAAGTCACAGTTGGCTGAACTTCTACTACTTCTAGTGCAATGACACAAGCAGCACAGTTGTATTCAAGGGCTTGCAGATCTGCATCGTCGTCTAGATCAGATTTCAGAGTTTTCGTTGGTGCTTAGGTCCGGGCTGGTAATACTCATGTTTTATGTCTATGGTCATGTCACAGTTTGGTCCAGTGGTCCTATCATTTGACATAAGCGAATTGAAGAATTGTATAAAAAGCAAAGATTCGTCTTTTTTTTTTTTCCTCCACTCAACCTCATGGGCCCAGAGTTGAAAAACAGACTCAAGCAAAGATGACAAATGTTTACAAAAACTTTAACTTTCTTAACTTTTTGAAGAACCATGCAAAAACAAAACAGTGACTAGTTAAGCTAGTCATGCTAAGTAACCAAAAACCATAGCAAAGCCTCGTTTCCACTGAGCAGTCCAGTACGGTACGGTTCAATCCAGTATTTTGAGCGTTCCCATTGCTAAATGGACTCAAACAGTTCCGACCCGTGCTTCTTGAGGGCCGCCATGTGTTGTAGGTCCATAGAAAAACAGAACAGCTGCTGTAACCACCTGTTGATTGGCAGAAAGGGATGACGACATTGGAAAGTGCCAATATAGCGCTAAGCTAGCTTCATTTTTTTCTTCTTAAAAATCCTAAAAAAACGCAATCGTCTCTAAAACAACATTAAATTCCGGTTATACATGATGTACAAAAAGTAAAGCAAGAAAAAGAAAAGCTGCTGGATGACCTCCATTGTTGTTGCTGTTCTATTCATCGCACTATGATGACAAAATGACAAATACAGAATGCCAGACTTAACTGGTTCGTACCGTACCCCTCCTTACCGTTCCCGAACACTCAGTAGAAATGAGGCTTATCCAAAAAAGATAAAACATTTAAATAATTTTTGATTTTTTAGTGTGTTTGTGGAAAATATGAACCCCAGTTAAAGAATCTCAGAGTCACATTAAAAAAACTGAAATTAGCAAAATAAAATACGTCAATTTTTTTTTTCCCCAAAACATTTCTTACAAAAAGTAATGAATTTACATTCAATAATAAACTCATAGGTTTAGTTTTATATTCCATTTCACTCACTTACTTTGGGCATCAATAGAGTTCCTAAAGAAATGCTCAGGTAAACAAAATAGGAAACAAACTCAAAGGATAACAGTAAATGTGAGCATCTCCTGTCCTCATTTCCTGTCCCGTCTCTGAAGGACGTGTCAGGGCCCGTGATGTATAGGTACCTAGCTCCACGCCCTAACTCAGACCTTCCTCTCCAGTTTTAGGGTTGTCTGACAGCATGCTGATGCACAAATCTCTTTGTATTTAAGTTGGACTCTTATTTTTGTAAGACAGCCTGAAGAGACCTTCGTTAAATAAAGGGATTGTGGAATTTTTGTGAAGTTAAAGAGCCACTCCCACTATATTTTTAGCTTTTGTAAAAACGTCCCGTGGTCTTTTAGTTATGATTATGCCCTTTTTAGCAAAAAATAATAAACCTTAGTCGTCTTTTTGAGACATATTTTACACAGTGCGGCAGAGGTACATCAGAAAATCAAGTCTGGTTTGTGGGCGGGACTGCTGGTATCCCAGCATTCCTTTGTTTACGCTCTCTTCTCATAGCTTACAGCCCCTCACAAGCCCAAGCTAGCATTAGCATACCAACAAAACGGCGACGGATATCAAAGCTATTTCAGCCGTAGAGATTAGAGCCAGATGGCAGCTCAAATGAGGAAAACGAAGACGTTAATATCTGTCTGCAAGTGGATGCATCAGAATTGGAGCAGGGCAGGCAGACCTTGGCCTGCCAATGGCAGATGCTGTGTCAGAACCTGACCTTTTTCAAACCGCGGGTTTGATTCATCACGATTTGAATAAAGAAATACTCAGAAATGCAGTTTTTATCTTAAATTTGTCCTCCATCATGTGATAAATGCCAGAAGAACCTGATTTCCATTGGAGTGGGTCTTTAAGAACTTCAACAGATCAAATCAAAAGTATTCACTTTTTATTCTTTGTAGACTTTTTTATTATTGTGAGCAAAAAAGGGATTTACTGTTATACAAACTGGTAGTATGCTCTGCTTTTGTAATGTTAAAAGAATTATGTCATGCTTTTAAGTGGCTTAAGTCGAAAACTATTTTTATTTTTAGGAATAAAGAAAAAATAAACATAATAAATTGAGAAATCGTGTGTAGTCAATTGGTTGTGTAGTTTTTAAATTGTATAAATCTGACCAAAAGTCCTGAATATTTTTTAACTCTTTCCGAGCATAGATCAACATCTTTACCCCTTGGTCACGACCGCCGAAATCACATGACCCAACAGTTTATTAACAACAAAAGAAGGATGATAACTGAGGAATGTTCACACTTGTATTCACTAAGTGAGGTTGCTTTATGACTGATACCTTCTCCCAACACAGTTAGGGCACGGCGGCCAAAAGAGCAAGAAGAGTTTTGAAACTCACATCTAAGAAAACATCTAAAAACGAATCAAGTATATTTGTATTACATTTATGTAGTAATTAACTATAAAATTATTTTTTTGGTCTCTCTAAGAAGTAAATATGGACAGATGATGTCCAATATGTGAAAAAGAGGGTAAAAACTTTGGGGAAATGTGTGTGCTTCTGGCCTGTTTCTCATGATGGACTACATATATAAAGAAAATTAAGTTAAAAATTAAGCTAAATATATGTCTTTAATCAATAAACAAACGGAGTTTGGAAAAGCCTGTAGCCGCGATGTAGGTGCTACAGTCGGCGGGCCGTGAGCTCCCTGCTCCGCTAGGTCCATTTCACAAATGGATCCATGTACATCTTTGTCTTCCTCATCTGAACTGACATCTGGCTCAAATTTGTACCAGTGAATTGTTCCAATATTGCTCACCATTTGTGTTGCACCAGTAATGTTAGGTTGGGGTGAGGGGCTGTAAGCTAGCAGGAGAGAGTGTTAATGAGGTGGAAAGGGGGGTGGACTTTCTCAGCACCACTCAGGCAAATTTCTAATGAACAACTGTCGCTCTGCAGAAACTAGGTCTTAGAAAACAACACATTTTTATTTTCCTATAAAACATAATTAAAAGACAATATATATATATATATTTGTAAAACATCTTCAAAGATTTAGGAAAAAATGGCGAATTCTCTGTATGCAAGGGGCAGTTTTGAAAAACTTTCAATGGATCTCCAGAAATGACAGTTAGTAAACACAATACACCATCTACTGAGTTAAACATATCTATATCAGTAAAAAAGGAATCCATATTTTAACATGGTAGAAAAAAGCTCCAATGAGTCCTGAAGTCCAGATTAAAATTGAAAAAAAGACTTGTTTAAAGGGAAATAGTTTCACAATCAGGCAAGTGTGAATTTAGCATTCTTGTTGGTAATCAGGGACATCGTGTCCTCCAGGCTGAAGAGGAGGGAGATGTTCCTGAGTGTACTCTGCCTTCAGTTCTGAAGCATCTACAGTATGATGCTTTGGGGTGCAAAAGTCCACATACATGTATACTTGTACAATGTAAGGAAAAACCAGAGACTATAGCAGATAAAAATGGCTTCATCATGGAAGTGTCTGAAAGTTGAGCTGACCTGCATGCATCCTCGTCTTTCAGATATAGAGGACATATTATCATTAAGCAAAAATATGTCAAACGTGGAGGGCGACCTTTGCTGCAGATGATATCAAAGTTCAACCATAAAACACCAACTATAAGGAAACTATAAATGACTCTAAATAGAAGATAAGATACAATAGAATGCAGTAAAAACACCTCTGTCTAACTGGAGCAGATATAATTTGAATTTGTAATTTTAAACCTTTGATATAAAGACAATGTTTGTTCGGTTTAAAATCATTTAGGTTTATTTCAACATTAATCTAACATTTGTATTGTTTACAGAAGTTATTGAGCACTTCATAAAACTAGAGCTTTAAATTTGCAATTACAAAGTAATTAGGAATCATTGATGATCTTAAAATGTTCACATTGATCGTATTTGTTCAAGACTGAAGTCATTTTTGACTATTATAACCGAAAAACATGAAGCTTTGTTTGTTGTTCTTGCAGTCAACAGAACAATTTTCTTTCCAAACTTTTATGACTTTTATCTAAGATTTGTTGATTTTGCTAATTATTGTGTGAACTTTTGGATCCAGAGAGAAGCAAACTAGTAAAGATTTGTACTCCTGTGCGACAAAGTTTTGCTAAGAATGTGAGGAGTTTGTGGCATCGGTGTGGTTTTCCTCATCCTGGTGGTGAAGATAGACAGCAGGTTGACTGCAGAACTCAAAGCTAATAATAGCAACCTTGCACCACCACATGGGACTGAATGCATGGGAAAGGCCCTGCATGTCATTCATGTTTCTAGCTCTTGCAGCCACTACTGCTCTATTAATATTTTTTCTATTATTTTTTATGCTTGCTGCACTTTTCCTTCATCCAGATCTTATTTCTGGTGTCCTTCAAATGTTGTTCTCACTGTCAGAGCTGCACACAGATTTCTGTCAAGCACGTCCAAGGACACAACTGTAATCCGAACGGGAATCCACACAAGAACCGCCCGCTCTGGGGCTTGTTTCCCCTTACACAGTCTCACCACACACTCAAAGAAAGAAATAAATAAATAAAGATCTGTCACGCAGGGGGACACGCACAGCCCAGGGATCGTTAGACTGATCATGCCCCTCAGTTGCTCCACACAGCGTGACAGATCACATCAATGGCTTCACGAGCTTTAAACGGCCCAGCAGGACTCACGAGGACGGGAGGAGGACGCAGAGGGATGAGGCGGGGAAAACACAGCACAGGCTTTTTTTTTTTTTTTTACCTTGCATCATGGTTGCAGATTTTCATCCTATGTTGCCCTCTGCTGCGCAGGCGGTGGACAGGGGGAGATCCGGCCGGTCAGGGGCAGCCTGGGCAGGGCATGCTGTCGCCAAATCCTCACCACCACCACCAGCAGCAGCCGCACGATTTCCCCCCAAATCCTCTTCAAGGACCTGACTCCCCTCACATTAAAGAGCTGCACGAGTGATGAAGGACGCAGCCCCACCTCCCCTAAAACGTGGATAAACCAGCTGGAAGGGGATGCAATCTGTGCAGACTAGGCCCCAGATGCCTGAGCAACACCGACAAACGCCATCTCCGAGAGGGGGGATGCTGAGGAAAGGCAGAGGAGGGAGAGAGGAGAGGAGCGGGGAGAGACTGGGCCGGGAGAGGAGGGGAGGCAGTGGGAGGCTCCGTGATGTCACACCGGCGCTCCGCCAATCCCTGCAGCCGGGGTCACGTGGCTGCCGTCCCCTGATGCCACCTCCCTGAGTCCAGCAGACAGTCACAAAACACTTCAAGCTGTAGGGCCACTTCTCTTCTTATGTTTGTCAGATTCCTAAGTCATAATTAAATGACAATTTTAATAAAAGAAAATAAAACTAAAATGAAGGCTATTAGGTGCTAAAAGTGACTCTTTGAAGGGGGGAAAAGCACATTATACAGTTTTTCTAAAGTCTATAATTATGTATATTGATACAAATGAGTAGTCAGCTTTAAAAGAAAAAAATAACACAAAAATACATTTATTTCTACTGATGCTGTTATTTATTTTACTTAATGGAGTTTTCCCTTTCCTGTAACATGCAGATTGAATAAAAAGTACAACATTTTTTACAAAGGAAAACACGTGAACGTACAAAACGTCTCTTATCTCTCCAAAAATGATATAAAATAATAGGAAAGGAAAGTTAAAACAAACTTACTTTAGTTGGAGCTTACTTTATTTCCAAATTATCCAGTAGAGTTTTAGTAAAACCTGACATCTCCAAAATGGAGAGATTTTTGTTCAAAAAATTTTAAGGAAATATAAATATTTCTGTTTTTCTTACAAGTATTTATGTATAAAGAGTCAGGTCATGTTTGAGGTCATCCAACTGCACTACACTGAAATATAAAAATGTCAAATTTATAATATCACATGATAGATTTACTCAACTCTGTTTTAGATAAAGTTAAGTTTGAGTTTGTTGTATCTCTAAAAGACAAAACCCTAATAATGCAGAAAAGCTCTGATAATATTGAAAGCACTGATTACTGTCCACTTATTAAAATAACCTACATTCATAAATGTTCAGGAAATACTATTAAATTCAGTGTAAAATCTGACGTTTTTTTCATCACGTGATGATATGAAGCTTTCTTCTGAAACCTTCACCCAGTGGCCGTTTGAAGAACTGCAACATGTTTGCATCCAATCTGGAATCTAGTATCTACATATGACACTGCCTCATTCAGTTTAGTCAGGATAAGATTGAAAGTGCTACCACCAGATCCTTAGTTTTTGGAGTTACTCATCTGACAACCAGTTCTTGTGTATATCGCAGGAGACCGAAGCGGAAATGAGTCCTCGTGTCCAACAACTGAAACTAGGTCAAGCCCTGGGTCCTCTGAACTACCAAATGTGTCAGAATTCAACCATGAGGTTGACATATACCGCATGTGTCAAAGTAGAGGGCCAGGGGCCAGATCCGGCCCGCCAGATCCTTTTATTTTATTGTTGTTAACGGTTTGATGTTATCTTGTGCTGGTAACATATTGAAGCAACACTAAGATGATGGAGGAAGAGAGATCAGTTATAAATTTTTTTTTTTTTTTGGTTCACCATTTTGTGTATCTGTTTAAATCTACAATTCCAAAATCCAGTGCCATAACAATTTCCCCAAACAAGTGTGCATCAATTCTGACTACAATGCATTGTGTTTGAACCATTTTTCATGTGAGACAAAAATGTTTGTTCATTTATTTTATACAAATGCGAGTTTTCCTCCTCAGATCACAGTGGATTCATAAATAGTTTTTGTAAAACACTTATATTATTTGGTTTTTAGTTTAGAAAATCGATCATATTGGTTCTTAAAAAAAATAGAAGAAGAAGTAGTGAGTAGTATGGTGTCCAAATTGCTTCTAAAATCCAGAGCACTAGATGGTCCTGCACCATATAGTTTTTTAGGAAATGATTAAGTACATAAACTGTTACTGCTGTTGAAGGAGGAGCTGAAAACATTTTAAAGCAAAAAAAAAAAAAAAAATTTATGAGATAATCAAGCCATTTTCTTTGTTCTAACCTCACAGCAGAGGAAGATTTAAAATGCTGTGGTGCAGATGGGGAGACTACTGAAACCCTCAACAAATCAACCAAAAACCACCATTGTTGGGGTCAAGGGACGACCGATGACGGCTCACACTTCTCTGTGTCTTGTACCTTTACGCCTCCAAGATGAACCTCATTTATTGAATCATCCAGTTTATTTTTTTAACTCATTTGCAGCCTTTAATTTTTTTAAGACTGCTTTGTGTATTTTTTGGGAATGAAGGCATTCACGGTCCTTAAAAATATATTTTATAAAAACCAGAACCTCTGAAACCATGAATAATCCCATAGTCAGAGGCTTAACACGTCCCTTTAATCCAGTTTCCAACACTGAGTTCTATTTGTAGTTGCTAGCTTAGACATTCAGAAGTTAATGAGCTTACCCAGGAAGGGTTCACCGGGTGTTCCCGTGTGTCAGAGTCCATCAGGAGTCGGAGGTCAGAGCAGCTGGGATTAGAGGACACGAGCAGCAGGGTGTTACTACAAACAGAGTATGAACGCAGACAACTAAAACAGCTGTTTGATAGTTTGATAAAAATAATTTGACCAAAGCTCAATGTGGCCAGCAGCTCAGACTAAAAAGAATCCCCACCCAGGCCCCCCAAAACTTCTTGGTTTGGATATAACTCTGTAATTTTCCCTCAGAGAGAGAAAATTAGATCAACTCAGTCTCTTCCTGTTGTAAAAACAGCAAAAGTTTGAAAATGTTCCCTTCTGAAAGGCCACATTTACCACCATCAGATCCCATATAGTGCAGTGACATGCTGTGGCCTTCAGATAAGGAAACGGTGAAAGGATTTGAAGCTGCAGTAAGTCCCTACACCTTGAATGACTCGATACTGCCACCTATCGGACTGCACGAGTTATAACATCCACATTTATGTGTAGTTATGAGTTTAAGCTAAACAATTCTGTTTAGTTTTACTTTACGAAATGTTTGTTAACTTTAGATAAATCGAAAATAAATTCATTTTACATAATTATTTGCAGAGTGGTTAAATTCCACTGTTGTTGGTCAGCCTAAGTTTAATAGTTTTTGAATAACTTTTATGATCATTTCTGAGGTTTTCGTAATGGTTCAGTCCAGGGAAAGACTATTTTTAGGGTTGGAAAACATTGTCATCAATTAATTGAAATACATATTCTGAGATAACTTTACAAGCAAGTTGATCCAAGAGTGTGGGACTCTTCTGCTTGTAGCTTTGCTATATTTCTATCTTAAATTAAACTCAAGAGAGAATGATGTTTTCTTCTTTATTCTGGATTTTTTTTTAGCTTTTTTTTATCATTCTTTATGACTGTTTCAAGATGTTTCTCTGCATTTTTAAACCTTTTTGTAACTATGCTTGATACTATCCCTCGATGGTTGAGGGACATTTGATTCAGCTGCTGGTCATCGGAGCATATTTGTGATTCTCTGCAGGACTGTAGGCTGCAAAAAATGAATATTAAGAAAGTAAAAAGAACCTTTCAAGAAAAAAAAAAATGTCGTGCAAGAAAAAGTCTAATTAATGTTTTTCAATAGTAAAATAACTGTTGTTTGAGAGAGCATATCTAAGGTTTTTCTTAAAATACGAATTCTTGATAAGTTTATTTTTCTTACTTCATTTGCAGTTTTTCTTTGCTTATTTAAGGAAAATCGGACAATGAGGTAAGAATTTTCAACTAATTTCTAATGGCCTGTAGCTTCAGTCTCATTGATGTGTTAGTTCATGACTGACCTGAAGCAGAGTGAGTGTTCAAGCTGCTTCTTTGTCATCTTTAACACATGTATTAAGTATGAAATTTAAAACAAATCAAATCAATCTTTATATTATAAGGTAAAATAAGGTGAAAGTGAGAAAGTCCTGGGCTATGTCTAAATGACCTCACTGCTTCCTGATCCCTAAAAGTGCGGGGCTGTCCAGTACCCCAGATTGTAATGCAATTCATACACATACTTTGATTTTTATGTCAAATACCACCCATTTTCCAGAGTAAAAACCCAACGAATAAGAACATTCTACATAGACTATTCATGAACCCCCTTTGTTCTGATGATGAAAACTAAAATCATTTTTAAAAATAAATTTAAGTACATTTTTCTCAAATGACAAATTGTTAAGACACAATGAGGTGTGGTTCATTTACACCAATGTAGTGAGCATCTTTACACACTAGCTTTTTGCAGAGATCTTTGGGAAATTTCACTGGATTTTGGAATTGCAGACTAGGATTTCCCCATCGAAATGGAGAACGGTCCATATAATGCACTAGCTGGGGAGTGGTGGTTGAATCCTGAACCAACCCTGGTTCTGTCTGTGTGCAGTTTGCTTGTTCTCACTGTGCTTTGATCCATTGTTCATGCAGAAATGAAAAAGCACGACTGATGGGTTAATTGGAGGTTCTGTAATGGCTTGATGAGGGAGAGCGCGTGGCTGCCTGTTTGAATCTGGGAAGATCTGCCAGCCTGTCTGTGAGGTAGCTGCATAGATGCAGCCTTATTGGAAAGTTATTTGTTTTTTTTACAGTTATAGAATTTAGCTGTACTCCAGAAACAAAGGCACCCTTGGGTTCTATGGCACTCCAAGAAAAAATGAATAACCCCAAACCATCCATCCATTTTCTGTACTCTCTGGATCCCCTTCACAGGGCTGCTGGAGTCAACTGTTGGGCAAAAGTTGGGGCACACCCTAAACAGGTCACCAGTCTGTTGGAGGGCCACACACTCACACTCACATGAACATGTAGAGGCAATTTAGAATGATCAATTAACCTGTGTAGCATTTTTTAGGACTGTGGGAGGAAGCAGAAGTGCCCAGAGAAAACCCACAGATGCACCAGAGAACAAACTCCACACAGAAGAGTATCCGATGGGATTCTCTGATGGGGGGCCGGGGTCGGTTTGTAGGCTAACAGAAGACGTGTAACAATCACAGCCTAAACATAAAGATTTAAGATTTTCCAGGAAGCCACACATAGACAAATTTTAAATAATTCATTTCTGCATTCTTCATAGAAAAAACAATATAAAAACATTTCAAAAACTAGATATATAGCATTACCTGTGATGGATTAATAGCTGAATATCCTTAAACTGATAGCTGAAATCGCTGAAGTTGATACCTAGCTAAAATATTAGTGAAGTGCCAAATTAGCCGGAAAAAAATAAAAAAAATTCTAAATTAGCCAAACCAGCTAGCATGTATTCAACTCAATTTTATTTATATAGCACAAAATCACAAAGAAAATTGCCTCATTGGGCTTCAAAATATGAACAATAGTTAAAAACTAAGACTAAATAAAACTGGTTATCCCTGCCCTTAGACCCTCCCCCCCGGTAAGGAAAAACTCCTAAAAAAACCTGAGTCAGGAAAAAAGAA
The DNA here is from genome assembly GCF_002922805.2 of Oryzias melastigma. Classification (NCBI taxonomy): domain Eukaryota; kingdom Metazoa; phylum Chordata; class Actinopteri; order Beloniformes; family Adrianichthyidae; genus Oryzias; species Oryzias melastigma. The sequence continues at coordinate 24,095,988 of NC_050528.1, forward strand.
GAAACCTTAGGGATTCCCACATGAAGGAGAGATCCCATCCCAGGACGGACAGGCGATACCAGAACAGTTAAAGAAAGATTAGCTTCTACAACTAAGTATCTAGAAGAGTTCATTCAGATAAAGCTGAGGGACGAGGGATGATTAAGTCCACAGTCAAGATGAAACAGAAGTGCAGTCCACGACCAGGAGCAGGAGGAAAGATGACCCAGCCGGAATCACTCTCACTCAGAGATGCAGGATGGTGTTGGGGGCGTGGTCCATGGCCAGGAGCAGGAGCGTGGGCGATCCACCGGGCATCTGAAATCTCTCCCGCTCCCCAGAGGAGAGTGGGAAAGAAGAACAACATGTGAATGGAACTGCACCAACAGAAGCATGGAGAACTAAATACAATAAATAATAAAGAATAGAAGAGAGGAGAAGTAAATGAGAATAGAGAACAGAACCCCAGAGCTGATCTGAATAATAATGATAAAAAATCTAAATTTATATTTAAACGCATCCATATTAATTTATTAATCTAGCCTCACAAGGACCACAGGAGAGGGAATATTCTCTGATTACTAGCTAGCCTGGCAGAACGCCTGTCCAAAGAGGAATGTTTTAAGGCTAGTTTTGAAGGTAGAAACTGTGCTGGCCTCTCTGACATGAGCTGGGAGCTTATTCCATAGAACAGGGGCTTGATGGCTGAAGGTTCTACCTCCAACTGTACTTTTAGAAATTCTAGGAACTACAAGCAGTCCAGCATTTTGTGAACGAAGTGTTCTGACTGGTTGGTAAGGAACTATGAGATCTCTAATATAGGATGGGGCCACACCATTCAGAGCCTTATAGGTTAACAGGAGGATTTTGAACTTGATCCTGGATTCAACTGGTAGCCAGTGGAGAGAAGCTAACACAGGAGTGATGTGTTCTCTTCTACTAGTTCCTGCTAACAATCGTGCTGCTGCATTCTGGACAAGCTGAAAACTTTTTAAAGAACTTTTCGGGCATGCTATTAGTAAAGAGTTACAGTAATCCAGTCTAGACGTAACAAATGCATGGATGAGTTTTTCAGCGTCACTTTTAGATAACATATTCCTGATCCTAGCTATAATGCGTTGGTGAAAAACCGCAGTTTTACAAGCTTGAGATATGTGAGCCTTAAATGATAAATCCTGGTCAAATGAAACCCCTAAGTTTCTGACTGAAGAATTGGA
>NC_050528.1:24097294-24121596 GCF_002922805.2 Oryzias melastigma
ACTTGGGACTTGACTCGGACTTGAGGACAAAGACTTGGGACTTGACTCGGACTTGCAAAACAATGACTTGGTCCCACCTCTGCTAAATGCCAAGTTAGCCTAAAAAACTGGAAACATGTATGATTTAGCCAAAAGAGCTAGCATAAAGGTAAAATATTAGCTAAACTCCAAATTAGCCTAAAAAACTGAAAAAAGCCTAAATTAGCCAAAACAGCTAGCATGTAGCTGAAATATTAGCTAAATGCCAAATTAGCCTAAAAAACAGGAAAAAATTGTCAAATTCAGCCAAAACAGTTTGGGGGGGCGGGCCAACTGTGGAGGAGGGCCGGATCCGGCCCACGGGCCGTAGTTTGGGGACTTCTGACCTACACCACCCTAAAATTGTATTAAAAATATTGAAACTCTTAAAAAAAAAAATAATAAATGTTAATCAAGTTTAGTATTGGTTTGCCAAAATGGCAGTCTTAAAATGTTAAATATTACACGATATAAACATGCTGGCTGATTCAGAAATTATGCATTATTTATTCAAGTTAAATACATACAGAAAATGCGTGATAAAAGAGATCATCCTCTAAAGCAGGGGCGGTCCAAAGTGTCCACAGACCCTTAACTGTGAAGAACATCAGGGATGAAGTATTACAGTAGCTTGAATATACATGGAATTTTTTTTATATAAACTCATAAAAAGCACAAATAGGTTTAAAATATATATATAAATAATTGAGCCAGATTCCTCTATATGTCTCTTCTTGGTGCCAGAAATATCTCCTCCGTGTTAGAACAATTTCCTTTTAAAAATGGAGCAGCCCATCATGCCTCAACACCACCCAGACACAGGAACAGGTGTGAGAGATACACTTTCTATTTAATAGCAAGTAAATCTATGTGTCAACAGCATAAAAGTAGAGGAATTTCCTTTTTAAAAAACACCTGCCAGATTACAAGCATTACAAACAGAAGCAGCAAAAGGGAAGTGTAAACGGTTAGGTCAAGACAGGTTGCAAGACTAGTATGCTATATTTGATCAGTTCTGTCACTTTCTTTAGTCTTTTAGTCAGAATTTTCAAAATAAAAGTCTTTAACTGACCAAAAACAAGATCAGTAAGTCGGTGCCTGCCATTTTTTTAAGCTCCAAACAAGCACAGACAAGTTTCATAAATATAGAAATACAGTGTTACTATGTAATTGGACCCGACCACGCTAAAAACTCCTGGCCTCCTGGGCTTGTTTTTAAGGGAGGGGTTAACAAAGACATTTAGGGTCTGTTTGGAGGCTTTGCAGTTTTGTCCTGATGGCCTCATACAGTCGACACTAAGCATGGACTGAGGTCCCAAACAACAGCGTTCTACTGATAGCTTGATTCAGAAGGTCAAAAATGTGCAAGAATGCAAGAGTTTTCATCTAAATATTTGCCACTAGGTGGCGCAAAGGCACCATGGGAACTCATGACCCACATTAACAGCATCTAATGGAGTGAGACCAGGCTTTTCATACTGAGGGAAAGGGGCCCTGGAATTTGTTCTGCATTTTCCTACCATGAAAATCTGCTGCCGTTTGGAGCAGACGTGTGCTTCAACGGATCCCTGGGCTGTGGGATGTGCAACGCAGCAGACTCAACGTGCTGTGGTGCAGCGGATCAGGAGGTGGCACTCTAACTTGCTTAACCAATTGTCTCTGGGCAGAAAAGACTCACCATGAAGAAACACCAGGGGGAAGAAAAGGAGCAAAGAAATGATGTAATCATTTAAAGGGGCATTTACTGAATCCTGGATGTGGGGACACAAAAAAAGGCCCGACTGAAACACAAAAAGAACCACAACGTTTATGTAAGCTGAAGTGGTCATTTATAATTCATTATCAAGAATGAAGAAAATCTCAATACAATGCAAGTGCAGACACATGTACTGTCACTCTCAAATGAAAGATCAAATCGCCTTACTTAATAATAAATGACAAGTTTTAGCATAAATTAGAGTATTTTTAAATTAGCATTGTTTTTAACAATGTTATAGGGCATGACTAAAGAAAATCTTTTTTGTATTGCAGGTGTGAGGATAGATGGTGCAAATTTTAGCACAGAGCAGAAGATGTAAAATCCAATGGTACAACACCTCATCCTATCTGGAAAGGTGCAGGCACAGCCACAGTGAAGGATGGAGACATACGGGCCCAAATGAAATGATGCTTACAGTATTTTATTTATTTTTTTTTTATAGAATTTGCACCTCAAATGTTCATTGTTCATGTTTTATTTAAGGAGCAGAAATGCATTCAATTTAAACAGGCAATAAAATTAGACTCCTTTTAATGGTCTAACATGGTGGAGGTGCTAGCATGGTTTGGGATTGTACAATATCTCCAGAAAGTAAGACATTTTGAACTTCTTGCTTTATGGTTAAAAAAATTTAGGCTGAATCTGAATTCTTCCCCTACCCCTAAGGCTTCTTCCTACCACTCCAGTTGTAGGGGCATTTGCAGGAGTATGGATTTTATAGCTTTTTACTTTATTTTTAAAGGACTAACTGTGTTTTGCATCACGGTGTGCTGCGGAGGGAAGCATCTTTCTTCGCGTGGGTGTGCTCTGGTGCACAGAGGTTTTCACTTTAAAGTGTGACCAAACCAGGACTCCACCCACTGCTGAAATTTGAAAATCCAGTCAGGGGGCGGGGCTTGGGGGCTGGACTGTTATCATTACTGGAGCTGCAGATCATGATGTCAGACTTCTGAAACTGGCATAATTTGACCAGTCACAAAATTCAACTGTAACACCTCATTTCAACCTGTAGGGGGCAGTGCACAGACCATTTTTGACTTTATTTTCAAGAACTAAACAGTTTTATTTCAGTTTGTCAAAAAAATTGTTTATGACCAACAAATGGCACTTTTAAAGCCCCATTTATAGAGATCAACCGACAAAAAAAGTTATTTCAGGGTTGGATACCCTTAAAACGTAAATAATAACTTTTCGTACTAGCATGACCTTTTTAAAGTTATATAACGTGATGTTGTCATGTATTTCCGAGCGCTAGCAGCTCCACGCTAACGTAGCTGACCGGTGACTTTTGATGACATCATTAAGTGGGAGTGATGTCCAAATCTGATGATACCATGACTCTCTAAGGAGAAGCCGTAGGGGTAGGGAAAAATTCTGATTCAGCCTTAAAGTTCACTCTGATTCTCTTTTGATCTATTGTCAAAGCGTTCCCAGTGGTCTTTCAGTTATGATTATGCTGTTTTTAGCCTTAATCAAAAACCCTTTGTCATTTTCTAGGTCATAATTTCTGCAGAGCAGCAGGAATTCATTAGAAATTCACCTCTGAGTTTTGAGCCAGATGCCAACTCAGGGGTGGAAAAGTTCAAAATGGAGCTTGTGGCTAGCTGTTGTACCTTCTAACTACATTTTTTGTCTGCTCTTGATTCACAACAATTTAAATAAAAAATACTCCGAAATGCATTTTTAAGCTTAGTTTTCTTTATGCATGTCATTCATCTTCAGAAAAATGGCACAAAGACATATTAAAGACACCAAAGATACAATTTTCATCAGAGTGGCTCTTTCACTTTTGAGGTGCAGTTCTTTGCACAGGGCAGTTAGCATCATACATTCAGCTCCAGATGTGTAAGAATTCATGAAAAAATAAAAATAGGAAAATAAAATGGAAGCTTAAACTGAAAAACGTTTTGCTAGAAGGACATGTTACTGTGATGTATGGGTCAAAGCGCTTTCCTGTGACAAGTTCTTAATTCCTGGTATCGTATATTGTCCTGCTGATAAAAGAATCTCTCTATTTTTGTTTTGTCTAAAGCATTTGACAGACTGTATTTGTAAATCTACTCTTATCTGTAATGTAATCACGAACACATATATCTTGCAAAGACACATCAAAAATGTGCTTCACTAACAGGAGTTTTGTGTTTTCAAGGAACAGAGTTTTAGAGTCGAAAATGCAGCCAGATACAATTCAATTATTAAAAAGAGGAAATCCTTTTTTAAATATTTAGAAGACCATAGAGGCTCATTGATTAGGTGAGATGCTGAAGTCTTATGGGTAATTTTGCAGAACTGTGTGGGCTTCCAGTGGCAATACGAGACATTTGACTTCTGGAATTTTGTATATTTTTGAAAAACTGGCTAGGGTTAGGTGGCCCCTCCTCCGCCTGCTCCAAAGAAAAAAAAGGAACTTTTTCAATAAACTCTTGGGTCTTGGCTGGTGTATGCAGGAGAAAAAATCTGACTTTCTTACATAAGATGCTAATTTTGGTGTAAAGCAAGCAAAAAAAAAAAAAAAACCAGAGCGGAGAACAGCTAACGATATGTTAGACATTGGTTTTTAGTATTGAAATACGGTAAGGAGAGGATGGAGAAGCGTTTTCTAAACTCGATCCTGACCTGCCGTGTTTGCATATGGCCTTAGCTCCAACGCCTTAGGCTAAACAGAAACACCATCCATTATAAGGAGTGGTTAACCAGCTGTCTACCAAATTACAGTGACTCTGGGTTCCCATTTTACTGATGTAGCGGTTGTGTGGTTCCCCATCTCATGTTACTCGCTGTTCTTGTGAGACAGGCTGTCCTTCCTTTTGTAAAACTGAACAAGACATTGCCGGGAATGTGAGTGGCAGCACACTCGAACCCTTTTGTGAAGCTTTTGGACATCATTCTCTTCGTCCAAAGAGAAAATATTGTTTTTTTAAAACGGTAAGGAACGTACTGCTCTGAACCTGAGTGTTTGCAGCTGAGGTCTGACCACATCCCCTGACAAATAAAGATTGAACACTTTACCACCTTGACCAAAAAGGCAATTTCTCCAGAATATCTTTTCTGGCTGTCTGGCTGCCAGACAGCCCATCGGTCTGGCCGCAGCCTGATTGTGAGTGGCGACCGTGGCGAAGGATCCAGATAACACCGTGGTTAGGATGTCGACCCTGCTTTTAACCTGGGTTTCCACCCCGGCCATGAACCCCAGACTGGCTCCACTCAGCTCCCATGCAGACATCTGCCCACCAGTTTGACTAATGCTGATCTACGAGCTGTTGGGCTGAAGATAAGCTAACCTCTGCCTCCAGGTTGTGAAGCCCATGCAGTTTCTGAGGGTGCCCTTGGGTACGTTACGGTTCTACTTTCAGTGCAAAAGGGACGTGTGAATGGCTGCTCAACCGTTTCCCCCTTTTTTTTCCCTGCCAGAGCAAGTCAAGGGATTTTCCTTCCCACCATTTTGGCTGGAAACCCCGTTTCCGGATTGTGTTGCTCGTTCGGTTTAGCTCGCAGAGAGAGCACCCAGGAATGAGAGGACAAACTCCGAGCGGCGATGTGGCCGGAGTGGTGGGGAGGAAAGACAGGGAGAGGAGGAGCGCTCTGTGTGTGCAGGACAGAAAGAGGCCAAGACAGGGCTGAATTGTGCGGAGACAAGCCCACAAGCAACAGCCTCTACTAAAATAGCACAAAGAAGAATCTCTGTGGGTAACATATCTTTTGCGCCCGATGTGTGTAATCAAACTGAGAAGAGCTAGACATGCAACATAAACCATCTGTGTGATGTTGGGGATTCTTTTTTTTTATTTTCTGTGTGCATGCCTCCCAGCTTGCCTGCTCACCGGTGTCTCTGTTTATCTGACCGTCTGCACTTCACCCTCAACGTCTCATTACACGCCTCTGCAGCTGAAGCCAGCATAGGCTCTTTGTGACCCGATTACCTTTTGACATTTGCTGTGTTGATAGAAGCCGACCCTCTGCGACAGGCCTAATTGTCAAAGTGGTCATATGAGCTTAAGAAGGCCTTAAACCTTAAGCAGCCACCCTCACTAAACGACCAAACGGACCGAGGCCCTTTCAGCCAGCCCATCTTTGTCTTCACTTAAGGGGATTTCACAGAAAGAGATACAAAACAGTGGAACAAAGCACAGTTAAGCTGAAACTAACCCGTTATGTTGGTTCTGTCAATAGCTGCGGTTGGTTTGCAGGGCTGTTCTGACATGTGGGCCAAAATGGATTTAGTTAAAATACTCATAACTGTTCTTAAACTGACTTTTTTAAATATGTCTGGATGGTTTGCCAATTTGCCAATTTGCTTTAGCCTGATGCGGGCCCAATGGTTTTTCAAAAACAGGTACATTTGTGGAGTTCAGGGGACGTCGTGTTTAGGTAGAAAGCACCCTGGAGGGCAGAAAGCAACAGTTGCCCCATGCATGGAATATTTTGGAAGCCGTCCCCCAAACCTGCGTGATCCCTTTCAGGGTCATGGGAGTGTTGGGGCCTATCCCAGTCAGCAGGGCCATGTGGGCCCCAAATGGTTTCAAAGTGGGCAGAAAATCAGGGCCCCAATTGAGTTTGTCCGCAGATTCCGTGGGAGCCCCAGCTATGTTTGCCTACATTGGTTTAAGTGGGCACTCAGCGGGCTAGCCTTTTACAAGCCAGCGATGGACAGTGTAATAAGCTCTGCTGCCCGGGTTCCAGCAGAGAAAACAAGCGCCCATCGCACAGGGGCCAGCAGATCTAGCAGGGTAGTCATCCAGGCTGCCAGTCCCTGGGCAGAGAAGCCAATGTGGCTGACTAGGCAAGCCCAGGTCGGGCCACCACGGAAAATGCAGACAAACCCAATTGGGGCCCCAATTATCTGCCCACTTTTAAAACACATAGGGTCCACTTGGCCTTGTTGGCTAGGTGTTGGGTGTACACCCTGGATGGGTCTCCAGTCTCTTGTGGGGCCCCATCCCCCCATTTGACTGAATCTAGTTTACTACAGTTTAATTCAAATCAAAGCCATAGAAACATTATCCTACGAAATACAGTCAAACAGGACTCCATTGCATTTTACTGGTATGAACCAACTAAAAATGTGACCACATCAAAGGCGGATAATTAACTTTTCTGGCCAGTTTGAAGCCAGGCTGTTTTAGTTCTCTGGCACTCATCATCTTGGCCAGATATCTTACCAATACCAAACCATAGCCTTTAGCTAATACAATCAAAGGAGCAATAAACAACCCTGACAGTTGCAGGAGAAGACCTAAGGAGACCTGAGGAGTTGGCAGTCACATGTCAATCCAATGACCACAAGCCCTGTTTGTTGTGCAATTTCAAGGTCAGCCAAAATTTAAAAAAAAAAGGAGAGATTTCTTAAAAATGTTGCTCTGCTACATATGTTGAGTATCAATGCAGGTATTTGAAACCAATAGATGCAACTTTCCCTTCAAAGTTGGGTGGGTTTTGTTACACTAGAGGAGGGATGGAAAAACCTTTTGACTCATGGGCCACAAAGGCTTCTAAAAATTTGATTGAAGGGCCGGACCAGGAGCAGATGCGTGGAGTGTTTTGGTAGATACAATACAAAATACAAAAAAGAAAAAGAAAAAGGAATAAATTGCACCTTGGATATGAGTAATGTTACAGAAATTGCACAACGTATTTTTAAAGTGTCATTGGATTAAGTGTAAAATAAAGTGAAAAGAAATAAAGTGACTGAGGGAATCAACATCACAGTAAATGTCCAGCTGGATCACTAGGAGCAGCTATGATTGTAGGAACGACCTGCAATGCCACTCTTTCAGACACCTGGGGTGGATTAGTCTGTGGCTGAAGGAGCTGCTTAGAGCTAGCAAACCCAAACCCTCTAAAAAGCAAAACTAAATGGTGTGGGAAGGCTATTATATGATATTTAGGAATTTTAGCAACAACAGTAATTTAATGCAAAACAAGTAATAAAACACGGGAAGATTCATAACTTCCTGTTCAGATTAACGTTTTTATTTATTTTATTTTTTTTGTGGCTTTTCCAGGTTTTTAGGTCCACTTAAATGTAGAATTAAGCCTTGTTTCCACTAAGCGGTCCAGTTTGGTTCAACCCATTTTGAGCAATTTTGAGTGTTTTTATTGTAAAATTGACCCATTGAACAGTACCAACCTGTGCCTCTTGGGGATCCCCATCCGTTATAGGTCCATAGAAAAGTGGAATGGACAGTTGGAGAGCAGCAGCTGTAGCCACTCGTTGATTGGCAGAAAGTGATGATGCCGTTTGAAAGTAACAATGTGGTGCTCATTTAAGCTAGCTCATGGGTCTTCAACCTGTGGCTCCAGAGCCACATGTGGCTCTTTTATCTCTCCATGGTTACTCCTTGGCCAAACATAAAAAAAGTCATGGAGACTGCTGACCCAGCCATGTCGACCATTGGAGTCGGTAGCTCCCTGCTAAGGGCTGCTTAACCAAAACCACCAACATAAAACAAATAAACAAAGCCAGCAAACTAAGACTACCAAGGTACAACCCCTAACTAAATAAGATAATATGGAGACTATACGGCTCCTTCTAGGTTTTGATCAGTAGAAATCAAGCCCAAATGGCTCTTCTACTGTTAAAGGTTGCCGACCTCTGACATAGCTCTTTCCCTGACTCAGAATTCAAACGTTTTTTTCTCTTGACGGCTTAAATTCCTCTTCTACACAATGTACAAAAACTAAAGCAAAAAAAAAAAAAAAAAAACAGCTGCTGGATGACCTCCATTGTTGTTACTTTTCTAGTTGTTTCACTACAATGACGTAACGGCACACTAATAGTCTACACCACACATGCACCATGAAACCAAACCTCTCAGTGGAAGCTTGACTGAGTGGAAACGCTCACCAGAATTAACTGGACAGAATTTACTGGACCACGGTACGATACTGTACCGGACCACTCAGTGGAAACGAGGCTTTAGAGACCCACTCTGATGAAAATTGTGCTTTTAACATGTTCTTGTGGTATTTTTCTCACGGAGGACATAACGTATATATTCCAAATATATCCCATTCTGATGCATCCAACTTGTAGATGACTAGATCCATGGACGTCTTTGTTTTATTAATCTGAGCTGGAATCTGACTCCAACCTGTACAGCTGGACATCTCCAAAATTGCTGGCCATTTTTGTTGCAGAGGTAATAGGTTGAAGGTGTGAGGGGCTGTAAGCTAGTGGGAGAGAGCGTAAACAGAGAGGTCCCAATGATCCCACAACTCAGGTAAAATCTGATTTAAAAAAAACCCCAGCAGAATTATAATAAAAAAACACTGGACACACTTTTAAAATAGATTAAAAGATAAACAGCAACAAAAAAAAGGTGATTTTTTTTTTTTTACTTCTCCAGTACAGCTAAATTTGTGCTACATTCCTGTTGTCAAAGTGCTGGAAAAGCAACTTAACTGTAGTTCTGTGTAGAAAATCAAGTCCACCATGGTTAATTTGGCGTAGAACCTATTCTAGAACCAGTAATTTAAAGTAATTGTTCTCTGTGCAGCTTTATTGGCCACTTGTGCCACTGTGGAGGACCCATGGCAGCACTGCTCCAGCTCTTTGAGGTTTCTGGGCATTCGCTCCTGCTCAGATCTCTTCAGGTCCTGCTGAAGCATTTCAATCTGTCTTGGCTTGACTGGACCATGGCATCGATTCTGTTATTTGTGGCTTGGCTCTGGCTTATTTTTGTTTAATAAATAATTGCATGGTGTAATATGTCATGTGTTGCGGTTCATTTGAGGTTGCGTCTACTTTATTGTAGACCTGGTAGGAACCAGATGACTTTGTTATACGTCTGGTTGTATAAAACCTTAGAAGTAAGAAATGGAGGTCCTTCTAATGTTACTTTTTTCCACTCTGGATGCAAAGTAACATCACATACTGATTTTTTTTCCTTATCACTTAATGTTATTGTATGAAGACTTAAAACCTGGAGCCACCTTCCTTTGTGTGACTTTATCTAATTTTAAGTCATGCAAATGTAATATATACAGTATTGAAATTTTATCCTGCAGGATAAAAAAAAAACTCCTCCCTGGGTCACAAGAATCAGATTAAGTAAACAGCCTCTGGCATCATTTCCCCGTGTCACCATGACAATTTCAGTTTGTGCAGTCAGCACTTTCACAGGAAAGTCATCTGTTGCCCAGAATCTCCCAGATCAAGAGAATCGTGAAAAGGCCACAAATGCCGGCATAAAGGGGAGAGATCATACAAATTTGCTTTAAATGTTATGACAATAACTGTAATCAGTATTTTGGAACATGGAGTGTGAGTATGAGCTGTATAAAAATGTAAATTATTGTTGTGTGTGTGTGGGGGTTCATGTGTCATAAATCTCTGAGTTACTAGAGAGAAGTGACTTTTTTGGCCTAATTTATTCAGACTTCTCCTGCCCCCAAAATTGTTTTTGCTCCATGGCCCAAGTGGAGCAGTTTGGCTAAAATGGTTCATTTATCAACATGGCATCATATTACATTCACCACTTGAGTTTGTTGTGCGGGCCTGCTTTAGTGTAAAGCAATGACTCATGATCTTTTTAGTGCTCTAATTCCATTTCCAGATAGAATCAGGTCAAGCCAGGTAAAGTCAAACAGATGATGACATTCTTAGCCCTCTGGGACATGCATGCTTATAAAGGGCTAACTTAAATCCCGACGCATGACGCAGAAATTAACTTCATTTGGGCTCAAGGCCGTGTCATTTGCTCAGGTACGAATTGTTTTCTCAGGAGATCTGTAATCCTGGATCTTGTGTCCTCTGCGCGTATTGTTATGACTCCTCGACGAGTGTGTGGTACATGTTTGAATAACTTCCCTAAGAAGCAAATAACTGGCGATTAGGGAGTGCGTGTGTGTGGGCAACGGTGCTAGCAGGCGGGGGGTTTGTTGCGTGCCGGACAGGGGTGGCTTGTTTTGTCAGCAAAATGTCAATCTGTCTTTGCAAGGTTATCCCATATGATCTCTCTAAATACACAAGGCTTGGTTGTCCATCTGCTTGGCAGTTGAGACCCCCCCGTCCCATCCCTTTTAACACCCACTAGTGCAAGCCCATGTCTAGAGGTCTTGGCTTTCTACCTCCCACTGAGAGGATATGAAAAGGCCAACTAAGCTTTCCATTCTCCTCTCCTACTGTAAGATTCCTGGATCAGTGTAATCCTCGAATGGCTGGAACACGTGTACAGCGGTTCCGGCTGCTCCCTAACGACTAACTCGACAACCAAACAATGCGGCGGCGCTTCCTTAAGGGAGAAATTTGCCAAGAAAAGGGGGATTCTCTTAGCAACCGTGTAGCTACAAAGCATCCCCTCTTAAAAGTGCCATCTATTCCCCACTCCAAGCTGCCCCGGCCTCCCTGAGCTTTTTGGGCGTGTGCAGACGAAAGATGTGTGCAGAGCGGGCCTCGCACGAACACACACACACTGCAGCCCTCTGGACAAGTTTGGCATCCAACACCGGCAACAGTGGGCCAGAACTCATGTTGCGTGCTAACTCACTCCCTCCCCCACACCTCCCCCCACCTCCATGCTATCCCGCTCTGCAATTATATGCTGCACTCCCACCCAAACATGCAAGAATAGGCCTTCTCAGTCAACAGACAAACCGAGTCATTCTGTCCTCAAACCATGACATCATGACCATTTGACTTCAACATGAAATTCGAGCTCAATTTAACTTTGTCAGGGGAAAGAAATGTGCCTCACACTGGGCAAAAAAAAAAAAAAAAAAAAAAGGAAATGCAGTTCTAGGAAGGAAAAGTTATTCACCAGAAAATTAAACTCTTGTGTTGTTCACGCCAATCATCTTTAACTAAATAGAAATATCTTGGCTGGGCCTTAAGACAACAGTAGCACAGACTGGGAATGTCTTTGTTTGACTCTGTTAGCACAAATGATACCCTGCATTAAACCTCAACCTTACTCTGCTTCAGAACGACGACGGCGGCCTCAAGTTTCCTGAAGTTTGGTGGGATTTAAATGCCTGAGAGGCATCCATCAAACCTCTGGCAGGCTTTGTGTGAAATCCACCTTATTGTCCAAATCTGCCTCGCAACAGTGTCCTGTCCTCTGCTCTGGGAGGGGTTCCTAAAAGTCTGCAAGCGCTTGCACGCATATCAGAGGGAGCTAATGGCAGGCGCATCGGCCCCAGCCCGGTCCTCACGAGGAAGAGGGCTGGCGGGTCTAGAGCGGCCCCAATTGCTCTCCCACACTCTTATAAATAACTATAAAGATGCTGGCCAGGGGCAGAAACGCCAGAGAAAAGGGCTATTTAGGCAGCTCCTCTCCCCTCATGCCTTCCAAGTGACCTTTGGGTCAATCAGTCCAACCGCAACTTCTTACTCAGAGACCGCTGCCGTCCACACACCCTCCACCCCGGATGATTCACCTGAATAACCCCTGCAGAGAGGGAGCCACTTAGCAGGAATGGGTTATTGTGAAGTTTTTAAGACCTGGGAGGCACAGAATCTCACAAGTTCCTACTCCCGGAGCATGTGAGATGTTAGCTGAGGTCAGAGTTAAAGGGTCCCAAAACGGGAGGAGGGGAATAAATCCTGCAGCATGGATCACAATGGCAGCAATCCCAACTGACAATGATGCCATTGTGGGCTACGAGTTGCTCGGCGTGTCCTGGAGCTGTGCCTAATAGAGTTATAGTGCTGATGTGATGGCCGTGGAGCTGAGGAGAGCAGTGTCCTTTTGTGTAAGTGTTGGGGGGGGACTGCCCAAGAGCTTGAGAGATTTCTCAGCTTCGCAATTTCGCTTTTGCATGAAAGCCCGGGGTTGTGCGGTCGCATTTGCGTGCGTGTGTGGTGGAAAAAGAAAGAGGTTTCTCACTTAACATCAGCCGGCCTCCACACATGACTCCTCTCTTTAAAGAGTTACAGTTGACGAGACGCAATGCCTGTGTTCTGCTGATTTCAACACACAGGCTGGCTGACTCCAGCATGACTTCTCATTTGTCAACATAATCAAAGGAGCTATATGATGAAGAATAAATAAAGTCTGTGTTTTCGCAACTAACTACCAGAGAAAAAAAAAACTTTGTCCAGTCAAATTCAAATCAAAAACTACAATTCCTAAAGCCCCCCCCCCTTCACATTTGGTATCATTGGAAAGCCCCAAATCTCCTCTTTGGATACAAAAGGATTTATTTTGGGAGTGTGCAGCGCCTGGTAGATATTCAGATTTAGAAAAGTCCTCTGCAGAGGATAAATTGCATTTCTGGTGATCAGAAGGTTAAGTCTCCATCACATTTGTGCAAACCAGAGATCACTAGTGAATCTCAATGGTTCTCTTGTACACCTTCCTATTACTTCCAACGCTCAGCTTATTTTTTGTCACAATTTTTATTAGTAACACATTATTGTTTGTTTCATCCATAACCAGAGGCAACACTGAAAAAGTCTGATCTAAGAAACAAGTGTCCCTTTCACCAGCTTCATCCTCATTTGCCCCTCACTGTGCAGCTTGAAACAACTCTTGGTGGTGTCATATTTTTTTCTGATCTCCGATCCACTTCCAGAGGTAGTCTCAGGGACAAATCCAAGTTTCTGCTTAAAAAGGTCAAATGGGCTAATTTGTCCAAAAAGAAATAAGTGTTTGAATGTAAAATGTCCTTTGGCTAGCATTGCTATTAAGTTGGCACAACTCACTTTAGTAAAAATAATATCTTTAATGCTTTTAACATTCCTTTGGAAGCTAATCGCATCTCACCAACATAGAAAACCTGTTTAGATCATCCTGCTGCAGATTGTGTCTACTTATCTCTTTCTGCTCTATTTTATTAAAGGGTAACCAAACAGGGGCTGCACGGTGGAGCAGTGGTTATCGCTCTTGCCTCACAGCGAGAAGGCCCCGGTTCGAATCCCGGCTGGGACCTTTCTGTGTGGAGTTTGCATGTTCTCCCCGTGCATGCGTGGGTTTTCACCGGGGACTCCGGCTTCCTCCCACCGTCCAAAAACATGCTTCATAGGTTAATTGGTGACTCTAAATTGCCCCTAGGTGTGAATGTGAGAGTGGATGAGTGTGTGATTAAGGCCCTGCGACAGGCTGGCGACCTGTCCAGGGTGTACCATGCCTTCGCCCATCAGCAGCCGGGATAGGCTCCAGCACCCCGCGACCCCGAAAGGGACAAAGCAGTCAAGAAAATGGATGGATGGTAACCAAACAGGGAAGTTGGAGGCTGACTCCACCCACAGCCGAAATTTGAAAATCCAGTCAGAGGGGCGGGGCTTGGGGGCAGGACTGTTATCATTACTGGAGCTGCAGATCATGACGTCAGACTTCTGAAACTTACATGGTTTGACCAATCACGAAATTTAACTGTAATACCTCATTTCAACCTTTAGGGGGCAGCACACAGACGGCTTTTGACTATATTTTTAAGGATTAAACAGGTTTATTTTAATTTGTCAAAAATTTGGCAATGACCAACAGACAGCACTTTTAAAGCCCCATTTATAGAAGTCAACGGTCAAAAAATGTTGATTTAGGGTTTGGTTACCCTTTAAGGAGACCATGAAGATCAGCACAGTCCTAATATTGCCGAAAAAGTAATGCTAGTTACACTAGCTAGACCCTTTTTGGGTTCCTCAATGGCATAATGCTGTGTGAGTTTCCATAAAAGTGAGGAATTGTTAAACCCTAGAGGAGTTTGCGGGCTGCACGATCTTGCAATCTTGCCTCACAGCAAGAAGGCCCCGGCTGGGACTCGAACCACGTGCGTTCGTAGGTTTTATCCGGAGAATCAGGCTTCCTTCCACATCCAAAATGGTGACTCTAAATTGTCCCTGGGTGTGAATGTGAGTGTGAGATTGAGATCTTGCAGTGGACTGGCGACCTGTCCAGGGTACACTCTGGCATCGCCAATAGTCCCTGGGTTATGCTCCGGCAGCCCCGTGAGGGATAAAACGGGTTCAGAAAATGGATGGATGGAGCTTGCATGAATTAGCAACTGTGGAGTGCAGACACAAGCAAACAGACTGCAGTTGCACCTTTATTGCACAATGCCTGCAGGTAAGTGTCAAAGAGCAACAATAAAAAATCTACATGAAGTTGTCATTGGGAGTAACCACAGGCTGTATGCAGGTTGAATAGGTTGGACTCCATAAAAGTAAATGGTTTGGTTTGCTAATAACCAACTTTTGGTGGTTTTATTTGAAAAGTGTTTTTTATTTGGCTAATGAATTTAGCAATATCAATTTTTGTGTTTTCATAACCTTTAAAGACCCACTCCAATGAAAATCAGATTTTTAACATGTTCTTATGGCATTTTTCTCATAATAGAGGGCCTATGCCAAATAATTTATTATTAAAACTGCTTTTGAGTATTTCTCTATTTAAATCACGTTGGATCAGAAAATCAGGTGCTAGGAAAACCTGGGGCTAATGATGCAACTACTGACTCGTCACTTCTAGCTCTCGGCTCCTCCGCCCCCTTAAGCACATTCATTTTCCTCATTCGAACTGGCCTCTGGCTCAAAACTGTACGACTGGATTGATCCAATATTGCTCGTTGTTACTTTTGCACTGCCAATGCTAGCTTGGGGCTATAAGCTTCCGCAGACAGAGCTCTCAGCGTCGGGGAGGGCAGAGGAAGGGGGTGGGGTTGCTCTAAGCCAATAGTCCCGCCCACAAGCCAGAATTGCATATCTAATGAGCCACGGCTGCTGGGCATAGACTATGTCTAAAAAATGAACAAAGACTTTTTGCACTTTCTGCACTGTCATAATTAAAAGACTACTGGGAACAGCTTTAAAAAAGTAAAAAAAAAAAAAAAACATGGTTTGAGTGGGAACCGCTCATGTTTATGGTGTTTTTTAACAAGTTCTTTTAGCATAATTCTCATGATGGAAGACTGGATCCAAAGCAGATGAATAGCCGTGGTTTTAAAAGGCTTTGGTTTGCGAGGCAGCAACTGCCATGCGCAGGCCAAAGTCTCTCTACTCTGCTCCAGTTCTAAATTTTCAACCTGAAGTCAAACAGATCCATTAACGTCTTCATTTATTATGAGCTACCATATAGCTCAAAACTGCACAGCTGAACGGCTCCAATATTGCTCTCCATCTTTTTTTTTCCTACGCTAATGTTAACTTGGGTTTGTGAAGGTCGTTAAATTAGCGGGAGAAAGTGTAAACAAAGGAACGCTGGGGTAGTAGGGATACATCCACGCCAACAGTCCCAGAAAATATGTCTTAAAAAAACGATAAAAGTTCTTTTTTTTACTTTGGTTCAAAACTGTATAATCATAATCTAAAAAAAGACCACTGGGAAGGATTAGAAAAAAATATTTAATTGCCCTCATTTGTGCAAAAGAATTAAGAAAAAAAACATGATTATTGTTAAACATAGTCCATGCCCTATAGGTTGTACTTTTGCAAATTAGTTTTGAATCTTTTCTTGAACATAGTATCATACGTGATTAGTAAATTCTGACCAATTTTGTTACAAAAAAAAAAACAAAAAAACTTAGTGAAATAGACTTAAGAGCTGTGATTGATATGTCGCTACCAAAGTGCGCAAATCAATGCAAAATAGTTATGTGGTCATGTGACTCATTGGCTTCAGCCAATAGCTGCAGAAAGATGTGGGTGGAGATAGACCTCTGATCTGGAGATCGCAGGTTCAGTTTCCACCTTGCCCGCTCATGTGTCAAAGTGTCCTTGGCCAAGACACTGAACCCCACATTACTATCAGTGGATGTAGGTTTGCACCAGTGTTCAGGAGTAGAGCCGCCATCAGTGTGTGAATGTGAGTGCATGGGTGAATGGGACTGTGACTGTAAAGCACTTTGGACCTTCTAAGAAGGTAGTAAAGCGCTATACAAGTATACACTTACTTGTACCATTTACCATGGATGATGCGAGAAATTAATGAATCGGTAGGTTTAAAGAAATGAAATAAATAAGTGAGAACTGAGCGACACAATCAATTCAGATGCCACTTGCATCAGTGTAAAATGGCAGAACTTTACCTTGACCTGGCTGGGTGTTTTCCAACAACTGTCAGGTTCTTTTGTCCATTTCTGAAAAGGCTGGTTTGGTGACCTCATATCTGGCTGAGAAGGTGGTGACTACAGAGCAGAAAAACTGGCTTCAGATTGGCCGAATATAAACCAATGGGTGAGATCACCACCAGCTTTCATTAAAACACTCCATTAAGCAAATTGCTGATAATTCACACTTTCCAATAGTCTGAAGGTCAAATGAATTATAGTGTGTTGGTTTGCATCAAGGGAACAGTTATGTCCCCTTCCAAATAATTGTTTTGGTCATCTCGGGTCATTGGTTTAGCAGCAAAGAGTGTAAATCAGTCAGGTGAATTCCATGTTTGGTCTATCTTTATATGCAGCTTTAGGATTGCAGCTCTAACATCAAGTTCATAATTAATGATACATGTTCTCCTTTCATTCATGTTTAAACATTCAAAGAGGTGTGAATAGTTTTATGAGAAACAAGGTCCAATAATACCAAAGGATTGTCCTTCGAAGAATAACTCAGCCCGGAGATTTTATATGCTGCCGTGCCTACGTTGCCACTCCTGTTGGTAACATAATGGCCAGAATGGAGATAATGAATGGTGGGTTTGACCACTGGCGGCTAATTCATAGGATGGAGAAGGTGAAGCTGGGGGTTAGACCTTAATATAACAGTGGCAGGGAGGCAGACATTGGAAAAGCTGTATGTCCGTTTTGCTGATGCCTATATTTACAGTAGCCACCAATTTAACGTTCCCTCCATCAAACCCTGGTTTCTGTTTCCCTCTTGCCTTGGCTGTTCTCTGACCTCCTTAAAAGAACATGCAATGTTTCCCAGGGCCTGGCTATTTGAAGCTCATAGTTTTGGTCGTCCAAGGTTTTCTGTTCCAACTCAAGTCGTTCCTGCTCTGTCCCCACTTACATTTCCACAATGGCAGGATCCTGGGGTCCAGACCATAGCCGCCCTGCACCCTGCCCACAGTTGAGTTGCCTCTGGCAGGACTGCTGCATGCTTTGAGTGCTGGTTCTGGCTGTTGCTCAGGGAAACCCCACAGTTTCTCCATGGTGAACTGTGAGTAACCTGCCAAGACATTTTTTTGTATCCTCTCAGTGGCTGTGAATAGCAACACAATGCAGTGCGGGATTCGAGAGATGTGCAATTCCTTCAAGGACACACTGCAAGACCGTGACACAGATTCTGACTTTGGTCAAGTAGTCAAATTCCCGACATGATATTTCTGTATTGTGTCTGTGGATCTTTTTTTGATGGAAAAAAACAAAAACAAAAGCTGATAATAATTAAAAAAAAAAAAAAAACGTGTCCTACATTGCATAAACAAAAACATCTGGTAAATCAGTGTTCCTTGACATAGTTAGGCGCAAAGTCGTAACATTTTCTGAAATCATTAAATTTTTCCATTGAGTCAAATCTGGGTGGCTCTGGCTTACTGAGGCTGAATGAATGACAGCAGGAGACCTATCACGTCCACATTTGACAGACCTAAATAATAGGATTAACATATTGTTCCATATTTTCACTGCAGGGTTTCACATAGAAAGCCACACATGCTTCATAGTCTCCACGACTCCAATTGTGTTTGGCAAACTTTTCAAATTAAACCTGTAGGCTTTTACTTTTTCCTGACACTTTAGACCTGTATTATTAAGATCAGCACCTAGTGGTTATAATTGTCACATTACTTGATCAGAACAAGGAACTTTGTTTTTTGGCATGATAAATATACGTGTGTTCTTTAAAGCCTGTGCAGGGATCCCCAGCGCCTCTGCACCCCTGTGGGATATTGTAGCGCTGGAGATCCTGATGAGTCACATCAGCTAACTGGCAGCTGGCAGCCTTGCAGTATCAGCCTATCCGATAATCACATGATTAGCCTTCACTAATCCCATCAGAACTGCCTGGATCTGGGGTGCAGAACCTAGAGGTTTATCCCACAAGTCAAGCACGCACCAAATGGGAGGGGGCATGCAAACGAAAAAAAAGTTTTCTAAACTTGTAAGAAACTATGTGAAAGCTATAATAACTTGTATGAAAGGATCCATAAAGCTTTGTTCAGAATAGGCTTCACTATTTCACTTATGTCTCACTGGTGGGAGAACGTGCTTGTGATGCATTGTGACATGGAAGTTTAAGACCTAGTCCAATGAAAATAATATTTTGATGTTTTTAACACATTTTTATGGCATTTTTCTGATTATGGAGAACAAATATAACAAAAATTAAGCTTAACACTGACTTTCTGAGTATTTCTTTATTCAAATTCTATAAACCAGAAGCCCGGGCTGCACGGTGGCGCAGTGGTTAGCGCTCTTGCCTCACAGCGAGAAGGCCCCGGTTCGAATCCCGGCTGGGACCTTTCTGTGTGGAGTTTGCATGTTCTCCCCGTGCATGCGTGGGTTTTCACCGGGGACTCCGGCTTCCTCCCACCGTCCAAAAACATGCTTCATAGGTTGATTGGTGACTCTAAATTGCCCCTAGGTGGGAATGTGTGAGTGTATGAGTGTGATTGAGGCCCTGTGGCGGACTGGCGACCTGTCCAGGGTGTACCCCGCCTTCGCCCATCAGTAGCCGGGATAGGCTCCGGCACCCCCGCAACCCCGACAGGGACAAAGTGGTCAAGAAGATGGATGGATGGATAAACCAGAAGCAGAAAAAAATGCTGTTTCAAAAAGCATCTATGTGGGACGTACTAGTTACTATGGCAAGTCACAAGTTCCCTGCTCTGTTCTATTCTGATGCTTCCACTTGTACAATTAGATCCATGTACATCTTTGTTTTCCTTGGCCAAGCTGGCATCAAAACTGTACAGCTGGATAACTGTAATATCGCTCGCCATTTTGTTGCACCGCTAATGTTAGGTTGGGAATCTGAAAGGCTATGAGCTAGACGAGAGAGTGTAAACAAATGGATGATGGGAAATGAAGGCAGGTTCACACTGAGCCAACAGTCCAACCCACAACTCAGAGGCGAATTTCAAATTAACTACTGACGAAACACTTTTTTGTTTTTTTTGGCTGAAAACAGCAAACCGTATATCTTACAAAAGTAGCCCGTGTTTATTCCAATAATTTGGCAGCCGGCCCGGCGTTTATTAGAGACCGTTGTCTGATAGAATAAGCACTTTTTAGACCTGCCATTTATTGGAGATCGGCATCTATTAGAAACCGGCCACTATTGACGGTAAAAGATCGCGGAGAATGCTTTTGCAATTGAGCAAAAGATGATCGGAGTGGGACTTTAAAGAAGCAAATCTGTGTGCTTCTGACAAATGTGCATTGGGGGGAGTAAGAGGTAGAGGGAGGGGGTTGGGTGACAGGCAAGTGGTGACATGTCACGACATGCTCCCAGACGGAAACATGAAGACATGCAACATCTAGAACAACACTCTGACTTTATACATCAATAAAACATAATTAGACTATACAAGCATGTTGCAGGAACAAAGATATACACAATTGGTCATATGTATACATATATGTGTGGGTGGGTGTGTGCATACATGTACAATAATGTGTAAATTCTGCTATTTTTTAACTCTAAAATAAAAAAATGATTCTAAAAATAACAATTGCATTCATTAAAGTTGTACATTCAGCTTGGTATAAAACAATGTTGTCTTTTCTTGACCACATCTTAACTGGACATCATTGGGGGGTGAACAGGGGTGGGGGTTGCTGGAGGCAATTAGTCCTCTTACTCTCAGTGCCAGGGTCAAAGGGGAGTTGACCATAAACGCCTGGACACCAACAGATACAGACCTCTGACCAAGCAGGCCTTGCTTCACCCTTTGTGCCGCCATGTCAGCTAGTGGAAGAGGCCTTAGCAGTTTAAAATACACCGCCCAGTGTTAATTCTGTGTTGTGAGCACCTTACAGTGCCTTCATTTGTTCACTGCAAAACAGCAATGGTCTGTTTTGGCTTACAAGGATGACACACCTCATGGTAAAACAGTCGGTTCTAGAAGTTTGATAGTCTTGCAGGTTTTTGTCGTTAGCACACCTATTGTTGCGTCATCATTAGAATGACCACATGATGCGTTTAAACTCCTTGTAATAATTAGAGTGGTGACAGCAATATGACAGCCATGTTTGCCGTTGGACGGGTTCGACAAGCCAAACAAGAAAATTATATTCAGTTGCCAGACTAAAATGCTATTCTTTTACTTCTCGGTAAAAAGGTGCAGAGCTCCAAGAACTACTATACTGAAAACTCAATATACAATGAATGTGTGACTCAGTACGATCCATAATTGCAGATTTTCCTTTTTAGGGCATTGGGTTGAGTGTAGTTGAAGGTAGCCACCTTGTGACCAGAGCCTATACCTTTACACCTTACATTCTTTGAGTCTTTTGGGTCTGAAAACAAAGGCAAAAGAGAACCAAGAGGACTATGGTTTTCAAGCTATGATTGTTATGTGGACTCAGTTTGATTGTGCATGGAATGTCAAAAAGTATTTGGTTACCCTTCACACTTGAGCAGGCCAAACTCCCAGCACGTGTCAAACAACAGCTGCTAGTTTGGGAGTAATATAACTCCACAAAGGAGACAACCATAGACATACAACCAATGAATGTGCCAACCAATGAATCTAGCTAGTCCCTCATGTTATGTTTTACTTAATGTCTATGTCTTTTCACTAGACTCTGCCTACCAGTGAGACATTTTTCAATTTAAACTTTGTTCCAATTCATGCTGTTGAGTTTGTATTCATTTATTTATTTTGGTTACTTGAAAAGTCCATGCTACATTCACACCTGGGTTAGAAACACGCATTCAGGCGGTCGCTTCCAATGGAAGGTTTATGCAGGCACACATATATGCCTATTTTGAGCTTCCGAGTTCACAACTCTTGTGATCACACATCACTCTTTATGTTTTTAGGTCCATTTTTGGGCTCTACATTCAAAACGGGCTGCCATTAAATGCACGTTGAAAGATAAAGCAGTTGTGACCAATTAGGGATTCGGACTCGGTAGAGAACCATGGGTATCGTCCTTTTCAATTTACGGAAGTACTGTTCATTTGAAGGATTTAATAATTGCAGTTGTGCCCGGCCAGAATTGACACCGATCTGCCCATACGGAATAGAGCTGTGCATAAAATAAGACAAGAGCAATCTCAGTAAGACTTGCACTGCTTTGACATTTTGTGCCAAGCTTCTTCCAAATGTAGGTACATATGCTAGAACCGGGTAGCAACTCTCCAGTGTGAACACCATATGCTAGAAATGCTAAAAACTAACTAAACGTGGGTGTGCACGTAATATGCAGTCTTGATTTGCTTCTGCTCTTCACACTGTGGTGGGTAACACCAGGATTCACTTCCACATGAACCAAGGTTGTTGTTTTAAGGTTCAGGGTTTCCTCTTTGGTCCAAGATAAGATTATTTTTAGGCTTACTAAACAAAAAGACAAAACAAAAACCTACAAAACTTTACATTTATCTGAAAGGACAAGAGTGTTACGCTTTTATGGACAAAAACTGTAAGCAATGCAAAAAAAATTGCCAAAAAATATGTCTCTTCTGTAAATGTATTGTATTATAAGCTATATGTTATTAGTGTTTAGTGTGTTGAAGGTTAATGAGTCTTTTTACCTCCTTCTGGTTATTTTGGGCTATACCACCCCCACACCAACTTCAGCTGAAGGAACTTTGTGATGTTTTCAGGTGGTGGTACAATCCACCCAAGAAAGAAAACAATCAAATCAAGATGTGAAAATCCACAGTTTTCTTCTACCTGTCCTAAAAAAATCCAACAAGTTTAAACCTATAACGTGTTATTTGTTCATAAACATGTCATAAGCCACGTTAGGCCCGGATAGGGACCATCAGCGCATTACTTCCCAAAAAGTGCTCACTCAAAGGGAAAACTTTAATTCCGCTGAAATGTAGCATTAAGAAAACTTAAATTACAACCTACTTCCCCACCAGTTACCTTGGGGCAACCCTAAAACGGCACAATTCTTGGTTGTTTGATAACTAGTTTTTCCTTTTCCATTCATGCCCTGGACGTTTTTTTTTTTAGCTGTAACTGCCGAGTGCAAGGAGACCTGAATGAAAGAGTCTGGAATGTACCATTATCATTTTAGGAGGTGAGCCTGTCACTCACCGAGTGTGTCCTTAAGGAGATAATCTATAAACAGCCTAAGGTAAGCAACAGTTTTATCATAAACTTGATTTTAAATATGTGTCAAGGGGAAGATGGTGAATATGTGTTTTTTTCCACTGGGAGCAAATGCCGTGAGGAACGCACCACCCCTTCGTCGTCTGGGTGGTTTGGATCGTACCAAGATGATGTAGGGAGCAGCTTTAAAGCCGCTCCGCTTCTGAGGCGCAGTAAAGTAGAGCTGCGCCACGCTGGGACAGGGCAGACCGCGACAATCTGCACCCCTTCAAGAAAAAAAAAGAAGAAAATAGCCCTCAGTCTGTCAGGCTATGCTGACACAACACATTTGGTCTCTGGAATTTTTGAGGAGGACTTCTATTTTGTTCTTTTTTTATCCGTGTAGGACGTGGCGCTCGCATTGAAGTTTAAAACAGACCTGTGTGCTTTTTTTATTTTTTATTTTTTGGAGCGAAAACAACGACAAAACTGCAACCTGGACATCTTTTGTGAAACAGGAATGGTTTATCCTCCCGAAGGTTTATTCTACATCGAAATGGATCAAGCGCCACCAGGTGAGGGTTAAAGAAAAAAAAAGGATCTGACATTGTCTGCTGTGCAGAATGTGTTATTTATTCATTTATTGTTATCTGATGTGTTGACTTATTCCAATAATTAAAGGTAAAAATGCTATGCAGGCGTTCAAATCGTGGAAAAACGTCAGCTCCTTGGTGCTGCGCTCCCCCAGCGGCATTGCCCAGGCATGCATAGCGCAATCCACTCGCCCATTACGTAATACCTTTCAGGAGGAACAAGCGCAGTGGCTCGCCTCCTTTCTTTTGTCCCGGCACATATGACAAAGTCGGAATGCCGCAGCAGCAGCGGCATCGTCCCGGCAGCAGATTCGCCCCAAAAGTGCGCGGCTGCGTGGAAGGGGAAACGCGTAATGAGCCCCGCATGAAACAGCCGCTTTGTTCTCCTCTGCAGCCAGCCGTGCTTAATTTGTGCTCCGAAAAGTAGGCTACAGGCGAGGAGGCGAGACGACTCGTCTCATGGCTCTATTCTGCACATTTTCCGTGCGTTATTGCGCATTCAAGAACTGAATTCCAAAGACAATTTCTACAGTTTTTACCCATTCTTTTTTTTGTCAATGGTTTTATTGCCTGGTGTCATATTTCGCTTCAATTGTTTAAAATTTACTACAGTTAGTAACAAAAATAACTTCAGACGAAGACAAAAGTTCTTTTTTTGTTTGTTTTAGGGCCACATTTGAACAATTTTATGTTTTCTGCTCAATGTTGGATTTCAGTTTTTCAGAGGTTAATGGGGAAATGCAGCATTTGCAACCACATTTTTCTCCTCTATTACAGTGTTCTCATCCAACTGATTCTAAAAGACACATTTAAAGAAATACAGCTCCACTTTTACCTCCTTTT
>NC_050528.1:24121621-24158985 GCF_002922805.2 Oryzias melastigma
CCCCCCCACACACACACACACACAATTTAAAATCATCAAATTGCTTTATTTCCCCCAATTTGTGAACCTATTATATCCAGGATATATTCAAATAACCATACTGTTACATTGAAAAGCATTGCGAAGTGTCAAAAAACTGGACTTCAATGTAAATTGGGAATTTTATTTTGAGAAATATGTAACCGCAGTAACTGCCACTAATGACCGCAAGTGTTGGTGAGGATGTGGTGACTGCCATGTGCTGCAAACATGCCTTGGCTTGCCCTCAGACCCCAGTTCATGCATGGGTGTGTGTTCTTTGGTGAGGGAGGGCCATCATATTCAGGAAATTATGTTTTCATAGATAAACTTCTAACCCTTTTCTCTCTCTTTTGTAGCTCTTCCTCCCAGATCAAGTAAACCAGTAATGTCTAGTATGAACAACAACTGCCTTTCTCCACCTGCGTACTCGCTCCAGGATGCTGAGTGGTACTGGGGAGATATAACAAGGTAAAGAACTGTGGACCCCCATTGTTTCCAGCCAATAGTTCTTTGGTTTAGTTAATCATGGAAAGTAATACGTGCCTCTTCCCACAGAGACGAGGTGAATGAGAAGCTTCGGGACACACCTGACGGCTCTTTTCTAGTGCGTGACGCATCCACAAAGCTTCAAGGGGACTTTACACTGACATTAAGGTAAGCTTGAAAAAGAAAAAAAGAAGGAGGGGGTGTAATCCCTACAAATATTGTCCTGGCACAAATATCAATTGTCTAATATTTTGCCCTGATTTTATGTGTTTGCTCTTCCATCGTCACAGGAAAGACGGGCACAACAAGCTGATTAAAATTTATCACTGTGACGGCAAGTATGGCTTCTCGGACCCGCTAACCTTCACTTCGGTGGTGGAGCTAATTTGGTACTATCAGCACCACTCCTTGGTTGAGTACAACGCCACTCTAGACCTGATGCTCACCAACCCTGTGTCCCGTTTCCAGCAGGTCAGTGTCCACAAAAAAGCGCAACTAGACAAATTTTGAGAGCCATACAGGTTTTGACTGATGATGGTTTGGATTTCAGGTGAAGGAGGACAGCGTGGATGTCGCTGGTAGAAAGCTCAAGGAGCTTCACAATCAGTACCAAGTGAAATCAAAGGAGTTTGACCGGCTTTATGAGGCGTTCACAAAGACTTCACAGGTGATATTCTCATCTATCTCCGTCACCTGTTTAGCAAAAGCTTTATTGAAAATGTGGGTGAGTGGTTGCTGACGGGATCTGTCTCCTGTGACGCAGGAGATCCAGATGAAGCGGACTGCAATAGAGGCCTTTAATGAGACAATGATGATCTTTGAGGAGCAGTGTCGTGAGCAGGAGCGCTACGGAGAGGAGATAGAGAGGAACTCAGAAGGCACTGACAATGATTTGGAGAGGTACTTCATTCTGCCACGTTCTAAAAATAACGTCCTGAAATTAATCTGCGCACTCTTGGCTCATTGTCATTCTGCTTTGCCTCCTTATTAGCTTTCTTATAAACTACGAGAAGCTGAAATGTCGCCTCGGGGAGATTTATGACAGTAAAATCCACCTTGAAGAAGACTTGAGAATACAAGTGGAGGACTATAGAGAGACAGACAGGAAGATCAACAGCCTGCGGCCAGACCTCATCCACATGCGCAATATCAGAGACCAATACCTTAAGTAAGTAGCTCATCTGCGCTGCTAGTGTTGCATTTTATCATGGAACGAATCCACTGTAGCTACTCAATTGTTGCATTTTATACTAAAAGAGTTGTGTCTTCGCAGCTGGCTTAATCACAAAGGCGTGCGGCAGAAACGCATCAACGACTGGTTGGGGATACACAATGACAGCCTTGATGAGTACGTTTTAGCAAATCTCCCTTTTGCATTCACCCAGCTTGAAGTTGAAAAGCATTGGAGTGATACTATTTCACTCTTGCTTTTTCAGTACGTACGTGCTGAAAGGAGATGAGAAGAACCTGCCGCATAATGACGAGGCAAGCTGGTTCGTTGGCGAGCTGAGTCGGACGCAGGCTGAGGAGATGCTTCAAGACAAAGCTCAAGGAACATTCCTGATCCGCGAGAGCAGCAAGCAGGGATGTTACGCCTGCTCTGTTGTGTAAGTACGCCATAAATGGGGGGTGTCCAGCTCCGGATCTCGAGGGACACTGTCTACTTGTCCAAACACCCTTGCCCTTGCAGCCTCTTATCTGCAGGAACACATTTGATCCAGATAATCAGGGAAGACAGGGATAACTTGAAAACAAGTGGGACAATGGCCCTTGAGAACCGGACATTTCTGCCATAGAGCACATTGAGATAGCATGGTTGAGTAGTACTAACCAGCTTTTATTTGTTGCAGTGTGAACGAAGAGGTGAAGCACTGCAAGATCTACAGCACACCGCACGGATACGGCTTCGCAGAACCCTACGACATCCACTGCTCTCTTAAAGACCTCGTCCTGCACTATCGCCTGCACTCCTTAGCGCAACACAACGACGCCCTGGATGTCCGGCTGTCGCACCCAGTGAACGCCAAAGACACCACAGCCGCTGCTTCTCAACAGACAGAGGAAAACAAACTTTTACAGACTCCAAAACACACGTCGGGACTCCCTCCTGCCGCTCCAGAGATGTGATCCGCCGGACGAAAGTGGACTGTATCCTGCGAGAGCAACTGCGTCCGAGGGTGCAATGTGTTAAGTTTTGCACTACAGTGATTCCATCAGGATTTGTGAATGGAATTTTTCAGAGTGAAGTGGGGCCGGAACTTGAATGTCAGCTTGACTGTTCAAGCTTTTCCAACCAATTTTATACTTCATTTATTGCTGTTCGTTTAAAAGGACTCTTTCTCCGGCGGGAATGTTGCTGGCCTGAACGATGTTTTCTCTGGCTCCAGGTTGTTGCACTTCCAGACTGCCGGAGATATCCATTTCCCAAATGTATCCAGTTCAGAAAATCCAACCAATATGTTTAATATATTGGGTTGTTATTACAAAGTGCTTTCGTGAATAAGTGGGGGGAAACGGTGCTTTTAACAGGCAGATCGCATCCTAAACCGTTTTGGGTTAAAATTGCCACATGTGAATATATAAAGTTGTGATGCATCTTAACTGTTTGCCCTTTTCTTAAGAGACATTCATATACAGTGGATAATTATGTAGCATTAACATACTTTAGAAAATGATAGTAAAAGCATACTCAATGTTATACCCATTGACCAAAGCACTTGATAGTGAGGAAAATTACATCCCTGTTTCGTGTGGTCATTGCATTTGGGCAAAGGTAGGGCAAGTTATGTACACCTGCTGATACGCTGATCAAAACATAATCTGAAGTACTGTATGTTATATTCTGTTACTCAAAGAAGTATAAGCTTTTTGTATTCTATATATATTTTTTCTATAAACATGCCACAAGATGAAAGCTTGAAGAAAGTGCAATCCAACAGTATTTCTATTGTTGCAATGTATAATGGTGGTGGCAGCGGTGGAGACGATAATGCTGTTTCGAGGGGTCGGCATTTGCCACAGAAATGCACTCTCCCTGGTGGTGTTGATATAGTGTGGCCTCCGATGTTTGCGTGAACTGCCAGAGGTCCGGAAGTATCCTGCCTCCATTACTTGAACTGTGGCATTGCTCTGGCTATGAATGTTTTTCATGACATGCAGCCTGCATAGCTGATGAGGAAAGGAATCCATGTTGATCTTGGCACATTTTTCAAGTTTGAGGACAATAGACACTCTGTATAGAGATGCCATAAAAATGTAGTTCCTGACGTTGGTTTGTGGAAGGAGGTTAATGATGCCTCTTGAAAAATATTACTCTACTGGAGGACTGAGGAAACTCCTCGGGTGAAGCTAAGCAATGTGAGATCTTGACCTTTTTCTTGCTGAAAGACAATAAACTGAAGAGAGTTTTGTCAACTTGTGTGGTCAATGGCTTTTTTTTTACTTTGAAGAAAGTTCTCTTTTCTATCAGGAAGGAAAGCTTTGAATTTATCTCCACTTTAGCCATTTAAAGTTGACAAGCTTATCCGCAGTGTTAGAAGGTGGTGAGGCCACTGGAAAAGAGAGGAAGCGATAAAGACAATGGCAGGATATCTGCAAGCTCTTAGCATATTCAGCCTGGCTGCCGTTTAGTCACTAGAAAAATATGTATCAAACCTTCGTCACTCTTGAAAAACATCCCATTTGTTCCCCCTTAGATGCTTTGTGAAAGGAATGTGACTTTTGGCACTTTCTAACTTTAGTGCAGCTGCCTCAATCACGGAAAAATGTGCAGTTTCTGCTCTGAGATGTGTTTAAAAAGTGAGCACACCTACACAGAAGTGCACATGAAAAGACAGACCATGTGGACTCTTATGCTGATGACCCTGGATGGCACCACTACCTGGCCTCTCTGTGACACACACACAGCAACAGGTGGCCTCTTTCAACTATCACGTACGGTCTGTGTTAGGTAAGGATTAATGAGATGCAGAGGGCAGGGATGTACTGAAGGGAGAACCCGCGTTCCAGGCCACGGATTACTCCCTGTTAACTGTGTAAGCTTGGAGGGCTCTGCCTGGATTGACCATATGCACTGTAGATAGATGGGCAGGACAAAATGTACCAAAGTTGAGTCATGCCCGGCTGCGTGATTGTCTAGAAGACAGATAGAGTGTGGGTAGAGAAAATGTGTGGGAAAGACAGGAAAGAGGAGGGACAGGAAAGAACACTCAGAAAAAAGAATTTCTTGCACAGCTGCCAGATTCACTTATTAAAACCAACACTTATGGACTTTTGTTCCTATAAAATTACTTCTCCGACTCCTGATTCTGTTTCTTGGGGGAGTGCCTTAGGTGTTTATTTGGTCTTTTTTTCCACAGCTGTGTCTATATAAAACAATAGTCGTCTTTGACACAGTCCACTTGGTGTCTTTTACCCCTCTCCATTACACTCTGGTGACAGTCAGTGAATGTGAAAATGATTAATAGGGTGCTTTAGTTACTTACCTTACAATACCACAGACTGTGGACTTCTTCGTCTTTGTCTGTTGGGTGCTCCCTTTAGGGGTCGCCACAGCAAATCATTGGCCCCATCTATAACCCTATCTTCTGCATCCTTCTCGATTGCACTAATCATCCTATCCTCCTCCACGAACCTCCTCTTTGGGCCTTCTCTAGGTCTCCTTCCCAGTATCTCCAACTTTAGTATCCGTTTAACACAGTCGCTGTTCCTACTCTCAATGTGTCCAGACTATTTCAATCTGCATCCCTGTATTTGGCAAAAATGTCTAACATGAGTTGTTCTTCTGATATTGATTTCTTGTCACTCCCTAATGATAACCTCAACATCTCTTTGGGTGTTCCTCCACCTGCTCCCTGCTCTAACTGCAAATCAAAAATTCATCTGCAAACATCATCGTCCACAAAGATTCCTATCTAACCTCATCTGTCAATCTGTCCATCATCACAGCAAAGTCACATCTCCATCTCCATCTTTTCTGTCCCACATTCAGCACATCTCACCACTGTCTTACAGCTCTCATCTGTGTCCTGCACCACTCCAGTGAACACTAGACTTCTTTATAAAAAACAAAATAAAACCAGTTGCATTTAAAAATGTGTTTGAGGATTTTATGGCAAAATTGTCTTTTTTTACCCGGTGGAGAGCTAGCAATAACAATAGCACATGGTCTTTCACACTGTAAAATCAAACCAAAAATGTTGATGCATCACTTTAGGTAATAATAGCTTTATCAAACTGTTTTCTGTGTCAACTTATCGATCCATACAAGGTTTTTGAGGGCCATTTTGATCAATCGTTTTGGACAAGTACACAGCTGTTCATACTTTGATCTGTGTCTGGGTCATCGCAACATTTTGGATACATTTCCTTTTTCAACAACCGTATCCAAATACAAATTTGATAAAAAGTGGTATGATTTCATGTATTTCATCACTTGCTGAAAACAGTGTTCATATGGCTACAGTGCGGTTCAGTATTAAGCACTCACTTTGTTAGCAAAATGCTTTGCATTCTGGCTTTAATCTTCATAAGCACTGCAAAAACACAAGCCAAGTAGGAGTTGCTGAAAGTCCCTCTTCAATCATTTTTAAGCTATTCTAAAAGCCTCCCCAGTGGTCTTTTAATCATGATTATGCCATTTTATAGGCAAAACTAAAAAAAAAAAAAGCTGTCATTTTCTGGGACATGGTTTCTGCAGAGAGGCAGGAGTTCATTAGAAATTCACCAGTGATTTGTGGGAGTGACTGTTGGTGCAGAGTAAGCCTTCCCTCTTTTCCCATCATCCCTTTGTTTACCCGCTCTCTAGATTACAGCCCTTCAAACCCCCAACCAAACGTTACCAACAAAACAAAAATGGTGAGCAATATCGGAGCTATCCAGGCATCCACTTTTGATCCACATGCCAGCACAGACAAGAAAAATTAAAACGTTAATGGAATTATTTGTCTCCAATTAGATGGAGGGATCTTGTGACCCGCCAACTGTATCACCTACATCACTGATACAATTTTTTGAAGACCTTTTTTCATCAATTTGAATACAGAAATAATCTGAAATACAGTTTAATCGTAATTTCCTTTATATATGTCTTATTTTTTTTAGATAAACGCCACAGAACATGTTAAAAAAACTTTTTTTATTACAGTGGGTTTAAAAAGCCTCCCCATCGAGGTTTTAAAA
This sequence comes from Oryzias melastigma, assembly GCF_002922805.2. NCBI lineage: Eukaryota > Metazoa > Chordata > Actinopteri > Beloniformes > Adrianichthyidae > Oryzias > Oryzias melastigma. The sequence continues at coordinate 24,128,309 of NC_050528.1, forward strand.
TCTCTAAAAAAATAATCTTTCTCACAAACTTACTGTGAACCTTTTAAAAATGGGACCAGAAATCCTTTTATAATTGCACAAATAGACCATCTCAGTTTTGAGCACCACTGAAATCCAAATAAAGTGAGCCACTGAAAGCAGCTAAAACAAGATTACTTTTCACTTGGGTTCTATCATTTGATGTGGTCCTGAACGGTCAGCAAAAGGGTTTTCCTCATATTTCCTTGCCTACATTTCAACATGTGACCCAGGGCTATTTAATGGTATATGAGGAGCTTCTTGCTTTGCTGTGACTCCCACATTTAAAAAAGTTTATCCATGTAAAAACGTTGCCCCCACGTCTTTTTTACTCATTCAGTCATTTGTATAGAACTGCTCTCCACTATTCTCTTCATTTGTCTTCACAACTTAGGCAATACACCCCACTGGCTTAAAATCATCTCATTTTGCTTTATGCCTCCCGATTTAAATAAGTCCTGACTGACAAGGAGAGTGGGGGGCAGGACGAATTATCTTTGGAGTCACGCCTAAAACACACACGCACACACACACGACCAACTGTCTCGCAGGCTTTCAGAAAAATAGGTTTTCGCTTTCAGTTTGGAACAGCCAATAGGGTGCCTCGTCTGCTCTGTCTCCGTCCGATTCCAGTTTCACGCTACAGGATCAACCAATGAGAACCGAGAACTTTCCCCGCATTGGCCAATCAGAGAGCAGTTGCTATGTTGGAGGAAGAATCGATAAGAGGGATTTTTTCCACCCCCCTCTTTCTTTTCTTTTTTTCTTTTTTTTACTTGCTCACGTTATAGCTGGCTTGCAGGCTTAGGGCAAGATATCCTGTTGCTTGCCAACCAACATGTCTGCCAAAGACTGAACCAATAAAGACACCAGAGCCTCGTTTTCTGTTCTTTTCAGGTCACAGGCAAGGTTGGGAAGAAAAATGAACCAATACAACCAAAACCTATGCAAATATTTGTGCAAACAAAGCATATTTATTACTCAAATCATGTGTGCCTACATGTTGGATGTCAAAACTTGCTTTTTTGTTGTTGTTTTTTTAATAAATTGAGTTTTTATTCAAATATTCAACATATAAACTTAATTATTGACAAAGGAAATCACATAATTACTAGAAATGGCTAATGATAAATCACAGCCTTATATGTTAAGCTATTTTCAGCCATCGACACAAAAACTACAGACTGATAATGATTGTTATGGCCCAACTTGGCACGTTTTCAAATGTTTAAAAGGATTCATTATTGGATATGTGTGTTGTTTTAAGTGAACTTGTGTGACACGGATTTGAGTAACAAGCTAAGTTCACAGTGGGTCGCGATGGGACATTGAGCCTGCTCAGGAGAAGCTTAATACCGCTTTACTGGCAAACCATTCGACCCAAGTCCACAACCAAATGAGATTTAGACCAACCAGCTTTGGTAAGGGTGGAAGATGATGCCACTTAATTGAAACAGACGTAGGAGGACAGCACCACTGACTTTTGTATGATTTTTTTAAGTGAAAAACACCACCGAGCTCTGGAGACTATGTCCTGGCAGAAGTCTTGACTTAAACTTTATTTAAAAAAACAAACTCAAACTAAGCTAATGGGCCACAGTACCATATTTTTCAGACTATATGTCGCACTGGAGTATAAGTTGCACTTTTGGTAGAAATTTTTTAAAATATGGGACCTTGAAAGTACATTTTATCTTGAAAGGAAAATCATTATAACAGAATGGATAACAATAATAGAGTTTTTATTCAAATATTCAACATATAAACTTAATTATTGACAAAGGAAACACACTGTTTATCTAGCTTCACAAAGCAAAAGAGGAATCTACTATATAAGCACAAGATGAACAATTATTCAGATAACCATAACATAAAGAACACGCTAACAAGTCAAGTTATGTCACGTAAATCACTAATTTTGTTGAATTCTTCAACCTTTGTATCGCTTTGGAACAATTTCGCCAAGCCTGCCATAAGACAGCAGCGCTTCTTCTTCTGCGTTGTATTCGGTAGCAAATAACTGATACAGACACCTACAGTGCCCTCTAGTGTTTGTTGCTACTTCTTTAAAAAAAATAACGTAGACTATAAGCTGCATCGCTGGACAAACTATACAAAAAACTGCAACATATACTTAAAAATATGCTGATTTCTGTGTTTTCTGGCTATCGGTGGGTTAAGAAGTTCCAGCCATTTGATGATGATGGGTTAAACTGTTTACAAACTAGGATAAACTTCTCATTTTGCACCACAAAAAGTAAATATTAAGATAAAACACACATATCTGAACGTACAGCAGGGGTATAAAGGAGAAGAAAAGTACACACCAGAGCACTCCTTTGTTTTATGTAATCTGGAAACCCTTTAATGAAATAGAAAAAAAATAATATTTACTCTCACTTGAACTTTCAATGTGTCAGCTTTATCTCCAAATATTTTTCTCTCCTGCTTAAAGTGATGCTTATTCAGAGGACAGAGTCCTAATGAAAAACTCAAACATACCCTATGCTTAAACAACAGAGCAGTAATTATGGTGAGCTTTTTCCATAGGATGACCCTGGTGCTATTTACTTTGTCTCCCGCTGCATGGGAAACTCTGGCAGGAAGGCGAAAGCTCACCACAATGGAGAAAACATAATGATCAGGGAAAACTTCAATTTTTGCTCTTGACCAACTCAAAACTTTGCCTATAGGAAGAAAAAAGAAAAGCTGAAGCATAGCATTCCCTCTGCCAGAGAATCGTTTTCACCGCAAGAAGTCTGTGTCACCACAATTGTATTGCTTTTAGTGCCTCACCTACTTATTAAACCTTAAAACCTGTTTTACAAGCGACACCACCCCTCAGCAACAGCGTGAGGAAAAAACGCAGCTTCAAATTTAATGTATAATAGGCTCCAATTTTCAAGCTCAATTTTTTCCCTTCTGCATCAAAATCAGAAACCCCAGATGTTCTCATGTCGACCATGCTGAAAGCATGTATGTAACATGTTCCATCTGTGCACTGAATGGAGGCTGAAGTCATGCTTCAATGAAACACTAATGAGGTTCTTGAATTGCAAATGAGCGCCGATCACCTCATGACTGCTAAAAATAAGTAATGTGATTAACACGTAACTTCAGCTCACATGAACACAATCAGTCCGGAAAAGATTGGAGGTTAATGAGGGCAAGGTGAGAAAAAAACACTTATATATTTTTTATTTTAATTAAATAAGGTCAAATTGATCTCCAATCAGTTCTTAAAAACATGGTTTGTTTTTAATTTTTATTTAAATAAATCTAACTCTCAGAAATAAGAGTCATTTTTGTGAGTAAGTTTGACCTTTTTGCAGCAAATTGGCTTCAATTTTACTTTTTTAAGATCATATACATGGCAAATTTGCTCTTTAATATTTTTTCAAAGTTCACTTAGTACGCAGTGGGAGCTCTTTCTTGCTTTAAAGTGCCATTTCAGTTGCATCCAATGAGGTAATTGTTCAGCCGAGAAAGTGATCATGGTGGAATTCCCTTTGGGAGAACCAGATGAACTGGAAATTTATCAATGCAGTGTAGCAGGAGGGTGTAACTGAAAAGGGTGGGCAGATTGGCACACACTCGCCTTGAGTTTTTATTGGCCAGCACTGGTGCCAGCAGTTTTTCTCTCGTAAACCACTGGCTGTCTCTTAGTGACACAGTGAAAAAGCAGGCAACACAAGTCTAGAGACTGCCGTTACTGGACTTGAATTTCAGGAGTGTGAACTTTTGAGCTCACAAGTTTTTTCCTTTGGATGCCAGACATGTGAAAAAAACCCAGAAAAGGTGAATAGAGATGTGTTTAAATGAACATTTTTGCATTTATTTTCACTAATTTGATTTGATTGGAACATGCTGGCAGTGGCACAGTCTTCCACCAAATCCATGCTGCTTCTTGGAGCCTTCTCTGGTGCAGCCAACTCTGGAGAATCACTCTATCTAAAATTACCACTCTGCTGGGAGCTGAAATGGCAAAAACACCGTGGTAATTTACATGTAAGCTTTCTGTGGTTTGTTGTCAAGGATTTCTCTTCCTTTAACTGGATGGTAAAGGGCAACACTGCCATCTGCTGCTGCATTTACAAAATAAACTCACATGTTGAGGCCTGCTGAAAAAAATCCAGTAAAAAGAAAAATAACAATAAAAAACCTTGCAGATAACTATTTGAAGCAACTCAATTTTTACTGCTTAAGCAAGAAAGACATGAAAAAAAGTTTTAAAAATAGTTATTTTCCAGAATAAAAAAGATAAAGGAAAAGGAAAACTACTACTTCAACTAAGAACAATCAGTAGGACTAAACAATCACATTTTTAGACATCCATCTTTTTCCCCTCATCCGGGACCGGGTTGCGGGGGCAACAGTCTAAGCGAAGTTGCCCATACTTCCCGGTCACTTCCTCCAGCTCTACTTAGGGAATCTTGAGATATTCCCAGACGTAGTCTCTCCAGCATATGTTGGGTCTTCCCTTGGGCCTCCTCCAGTGGGACATGCTCGGAACACCTCCCCAGGGAGGTGTCCAGGGGACAAACTATTGGACAAACTCTCCTCTCCAGTACCCTGGCATAGACTTTCCCAGGGAGGCTTAGGAGCGTGATTCCCCGATAGTTGGAAAACACACCTTTCTTGAAAAAGGGGAGCCACCACCCCTATCTGCCAGTCCGGTGGTACAGTTTCTGACTGCCAAACAATATTGCAGAGACGTGTCAGGCAAGAACTCCCACAGCATGTGGGTACTCATTCACTCCCGGCACTGGGGATTCACAAGTCAGCCCACACCGGCCTGCAGCCTCTCACCATGTGCAACTCCAGAATGGTAGACTGCCCAATTAATCTCAAAGGACTGAGTTTCAGAAAATGTAAAGATTTGCAATTATTATGTTACAAAAACAACAAAATATAAATCCTTGCAATTTATATTTTGTAACTGAAAGCTTTTGAGCTTTTTATTGTTTTAGCAAGACAGACAGAAAAAAGGGATTCAAGGCTAAACTTAAAAATGGTTCTTTACGAGGACAAAAACAATGACACTGAAAACATTACTGTAAAAACAATAATTCAACAGAAAATTTTAGTTAAAAAAATGAAAGATGAGGAAAGAAACATATGCTGCAAAGCAGACTCAACAATGGTTTCCCCTTCCTTCACTTTACATCTATGTTTTTTCCAAACATTTGGATACATTTTCATATTTTTGTAATGGTTTTGAATACCTTAACATTCTCAGATCTTTGCATTTGTTTTCCTCTCTGATTTGGCCCATCATTTTCCCCCCAGTTTTACCTCAATGTAATATAGTTAACTAATCCTTTTGACACCATACTCTGTATTTTATGTCATTTATATGTTATGTCTATTGATAACTTTTATTTAACTACTACTGTATGACTTTTTAACACAAATGCCAATACGGTATGTCACCTGAAAAATATTGACTAACTGCACAATGTTTCCTTGAGGCAACAAATGAAAATGAAAAATTTTACTGTATAGGTTATTTTTCAAAGTAGAAAAAACTATCAAAATTACTTCTTTACACTTTAATGTACATTCACATATTGCTGATTACATCTACATCAATATAAACTTGTAAAAAAAAAAGTGTTCTTTATCTTATCTTCTTAAGAGGATGTCTCTCTTGTGGGTCGGTTTACAGAAAAGAACCCCGTCCCTTCAAAATAAAAGTCACTCTATATAACAAAGTTCGTTTTTTATTTATTTATTATTCAAATGTCCAATTGTGAGACATAAAACAAGTGGTTTGGTGTTGAGGCAACACTATCCAGTCGAGGGTTAAGTTTGTATAATGTGGGTTTATTTCTGTCTTTCTTTTTTAATGAAAAAAAATTGTAGGGCTATGTGAAAAGCATTTTGTGCTACATATGACAAAATGTCATATGCGTTTTATTTTATTTTATTTTATTTTATTTTATTTTATTTTATTTTATTTTATTTTATTTTATTTTATTTTATTTTATTTTATTTTATTTTAGGGCGGGTTGATTATTAAGACCAAAGCAATCGATCCAGAGCGCTTGGATCGACAGCCTGCGGATCACCGGAAGTTCGTTCGCTCGTACTTCCTCTGTAAACAAACCAGTAAGTTCTCGATAAAATCATGTGTTTCTGCTATTTTTGTCTGTATTTTTACTCGTGGGGATACTGTCGTGTTTCATTTCTTGAACTTTAAAGCTGTTATTTGTTTAACACCAGTCTTAGCTTTTGAATATAGCATTTTAATGCCCGCAGGCGGTCTGCTTGGTGGTTAGCATAGCTAGCTAACAGTGGTGACAGATGTTTTATTCGTAGTTTGTGTCAATGTGACTCTCTGATTAATTTACTTTTGAACTTCTGCGTGTGGCTTATTGTTAGACAGAGACAAGTGTCAGGTTGCACGTGCGTATCTGCACGTGCTTATGTTTGTTATTACACAACAGTTTTCAAATGTCTGCTTTTTCTGCTCTGCTAGATGCTGCAACACCTTACAGAGGAGGGGTTATGTCCTCCATGCTAACACTCCTCCGCCACGGATGCCATGTCCTCCCTGACAACATCTGCTGATTGTAGTGATGCTGTTGCTGCCATGGCAACCCCAGGGTGTGAAGAGGCTGTGCTGGCCTCAGATTGTCATGCCAGACAAATGCTGGCCCAAATGAACAAGCTGCGTCTCCGCACAGACTTCTGTGACGTGAGTCTGAATGTCGGGGGCCAGGTCTTCAGAGTCCACCGGCTGGTTCTCGCCGCCAGCAGCCCGTATTTCTCAGCCCTGTTCTCCGGGGGAATGAGGGAGGCGGATAAAGATGAGGTGCAGATCATCGGGGTGGACCCGGCCGTCTTTGAGAGTTTGCTGGAATTTGTGTACACAGGTCACCATCTGAATCACTCTAATTATGTTCTTTAGAAGAAAAAGAAAGTTAAAAATTGACTTTTTTTTTAAAAAAATTATTTAGGAGCGATCAATATAACCGTGGACAACGTTCAGGAGCTGATGGTGGCCGCAGATATGCTGCACCTGAACGAGGTGGTGTCCATCTGTGGGGAGTTCCTTAAAAGTCACATGGACTCATCCAACTGTGTGGGAATCTTTCAGTTCTCAGAGCAGATTGGCTGCTTAGAAATGTTGGAATTCACAGAGAACTACATCTACGTTCACTTTTTAGAGGTCTGTATGCAGAAACACCTTGTTTTGTCAAGTACTGTTGACAAAAAATAATTTTTCACTTACAGGTTTGTGTCACAGATGAATTCAGGAGTCTGTCCAAAGACCAGTTGGTCAGACTTCTGAGAAGTGAGGAGTTGAGAATTGAAGATGAGTACCAGGTCTTCACTGCAGCGATGGACTGGGTTCTTCAAGATGTGGCAAAGAGGAAAAAACACGTTGTGGAGGTTTTGGAAGCCGTCCGCTTCCCTCTGCTTTCCCCACAGAGGCTATTCAAGTACATAGAAGGTGAGCAATGGAGTGGGTCTTTAAGAAAAATAATAAGATGTCACATTACAACATGTGGGAGCATTAAAGGGGATATGAAACAGTAAAACCTACACAAAAAATTCATACTTTCTAGGCGAGTTTCTTTTAACTTTCACTTCAAAATGTGTGGAGATGTTTCCACTTTTTTCTGGCTTTGGACTTCCAACGTGAAATAAAGACTGTTATGTTTAGGCGCTCTTAAGTTTCCAACAGATGTAGATTATCGTTTGCACACTTGTAGTAGCGGACCTGCAACCCCTTTAAAAAGAAATTATTATTATTTGTACATGTGACTAAAAATTGTTGCGGCTGGTAAAGAGGGTTGAAACATTTGTGAAGAAACTGAACATTGTTTACATGAAAATTGTCTTCCTTAAGTGAGTTTTCAAAACAAAAGGTGATAAGCAAGAAAGAAGAAAAAAATCTAAAAGTAACTCATTTTTTTACCTGCATTTTGGAATGTTTTATGTGCAGCATTTAATAACCCAAAAAAGTACACAACAAATAAGACGACTTGAAAGTGTCTAGTTTTGAAACAAGTTTAAAAACACAAAGTAAAAAAAATACAAAAGCATATTTGATTATTTCTAAAGTTATACATTTATATATATGTTAGAATTTAAATTTTGATAATTTGTGGCTCTGATAAAGTAGCAGATCTGATAATTGCTTGCTTGGTGGTTCAATTCCCATATTAGGTGTTATTATATTTCTTTCCAGAGTATCTACCTCACTGTTTTATTTTTAAATAAATCACAAAATTATGCTTAAACACATAGGGTTAATGAGCAGAAAGTGATCAAAGATGTCCCTTCTTTTATTGCAAACAAACCTGAGTGTTGTTTAAATATTAGTGAAATTAAATTCTGTATTTTTTATTAAGTTTTGAACTAAAACTTATTATGGGTGAAATGTGGGTTTTCTTCTTTAAATGATAAAAAGGCACAATAAATACAATTTTGTCTTTTATTTTTCCTTATATTTAGGTTGATTTGTTACATTTTTTTTATTTTAAAACTTTTGTGTTTTTTCAATTTTTGTGATTAATTCCCACACACTTAATTTTATTTTAAAACTTTTGTGTTTTTCCTATTTGTGTGATTAATTCCCACACACTTAACTGAAAACTTTTGTTTTTCTTTTATACAAAGGCATTACCGACTTCAGCCTGCGGGTGGCACTGCAGACACTCCTGAAGGAGTACACTGAAGTCTCAAAGTCTCCCAAAGAAAATAAAATGTACAGTCAACTCCAACCAGCTAAGATGAGGCCCAGGCGGAAAGCCAGAAAATACCTTTATGCCATAGGTGATCTTATTACTTTATCACTCAGATTCTGATGGACAACAACTGAGGTGAAGCTCTGAGACTTAACGAAAGTGTTCTCGCTGCAGGAGGTTACACTCGGCTGCAGGGCGGCCGCTGGAGCGACAGCCGGGCGTTGAGCTGCGTTGAGCGCTTCGACACCTTCAATCAGTACTGGACTACCGTTTCATCTCTGCATCAGGCTCGCAGCGGACTGGGGGTGGCAGTCCTGGAGGGCATGATCTATGTGGTGGGAGGTGAGAAAACTGTCCCCTGCTTAGAATTAAAATTTACATGAAATAAAAAAACATATTTTAATATATTTTCTTCACTTTAGGGGAGAAAGACTCCATGATTTTTGACTGTACTGAACGATACGACCCTGTCACCAAGCAGTGGGCCGCCGTGGCGTCCCTGAATTTCCCTCGCTGTGGGGTCGGCGTTTGCACCTGTCACGGTGCTCTGTATGCGCTGGGTAAAGGTTGCTTCATGTTCAAGCATTTACACAAAAAGATTAATTCAAACCTTATACATATAGTGAAAAATATACGTTTTTACTGTCAATATCGAATGAGGAATTAAAGCTTTAATGCTTACTTTAAACTTTAAAAGTGGCAGTAATGTTGCATTCAATCCTAGATCTATGGTGGCCCTGATGTTCAAATTGCATCAACAAATCACTCAACGCAAAAACTTTAAAGAGCACAACAGCAATTAAATAACTAAAACAATTAATTTAAAAAAATGCATTTTAGAATTCTGAACAAAATTCCAGAAACCAAAATGTAATTCAATTAAAAAAGGAAACAAAATTAAGAAATAATCAAATCAACCTTTATTAGCATAGCTTTTTCTTACTGCTGTTGCCCAAAGAGCTTTAAATTTCCCTATTAAAGCCAAAATTTAATTTAAAAATATAAACAAAATAGCTAAGTAATCAAATAAATCATACTTTATTTGCACAACATTTTTCTTACTGCTGTTTACATAAAAATACTTTCCTATTAAAACTAAAACAAGCAAAAACAAATTACAAAAAATGAAACAAAATAAATAAGTAATCAAATCAAACTTTATATTTGTATAGCACATTTCTTACTGCTGTTACTCAAAGAGATTTATATAAAAATACGTTCCTATTAAAACCCAAATGTAATTCCAAAAAACAAAACACCATTTCAAAGAAAGAAACAAAATAAATAAGCAATCAAATCAAACTTTATTCGCATAGCACTTTTCTTACTGTCATACATAAGAAACATTTAATCTTGACACCAAAATTGAATTCAAAAAACAAAACACAATTTCAAAAAATGAAAAAAAATGTAAAAAGTAATCAAATAAAATCAAACTTTATTTGTACATCATTTTTCTTACTGTTGTTACTCAAAAAACTTTACATAAAAACATTGTCCCGTGAAACCAAAATGTATTTCTAGAAAAACAAAAAAACAGTTCCAAAAAATGAAACAAACAACAAAAAATATTCAAATCAAACTGTGTTTGCACAGCCAAATTACTGCAAGGTTGCATTAAATACATACATTCTGTTTTGATTTCTAAAATTTGATTTATTTTTATGATTTTTCTTGTGATCTGTAATGTTTTACGTTGAGTGACTCGATTTTCTAGTCAGGACCACCGTATACATCATATATTAAGTGTTCTCGTATTGGGACTCAGTGGAGGAATGATAGCAGCTTGAATCCAGTTGTGTAATGGTGGTTCAGACACAGGAAGTGGATTCTTTTTAGTTCCTTAGAGTCTTGTGGTTGAGTCAGTCCGTCCCCGAAGCTCCTCTTTAACTACTTAAGTATTTTGAGGAGGAATTCTTTGCGATTTTCCTCCGCCTCCTCCGAGGAGACGTGCTTGGTGCCCATAACACTCTTTTTTTAAATCCATTTGTTTAATCTGTTGGCCTCCTCTCCCCAGATCACACCACAGGACAGAAGATGGTTCTCCCCACATTAGACTGACAAAATATCTGCAGGATCTTGTTGTAGAAAGACTTCACATTTACTGAGTTAAACCATTCTCAGATCTTCAGTTTTTGCATCATTTCAGAGGAGCTTTGGTCTGCCCAGGCACCATCGTAAGGGTCAGGTTTTGTCTAGTAAATCATGACAGGGTGTGAAAGGTCGTATTTTAAAAGGCTTTTATTGTGTTGGAAATTGTAAAAGTTTAGCTTTCCAAAACTGTAAAGGTCGTTTTAGAAAGTCTAAGAGGAGACATGTCTCCTGACTGCAGGTGGCTGGATTGGATCAGAGATCGGGAAGACGATGGAGCGCTACGACCCGGAGGAAAACAAGTGGGAGGTCATTGGCAGCATGGCCGTCCCCCGCTATTACTTTGGATGCTGTGAGCTGCAAGGTTTGTTTGTTTGTTTTAATCAGTTTGATGCTGCAGGAAAAGATGCTTCATTGGAGTTTTGTCCCTGCAGGATTTATTTACGTGATCGGAGGGATCAGTGACGAAGGAATGGAGCTGCGCTCAGCTGAAATGTACGACCCCATCTCCCGCCGGTGGAGCGCCCTCCCTGTGATGGTCACTCGCCGGGCGTACGTGGGCGTCGCCTGCCTGAATAACTCCATATACGCCGTGGGAGGCTGGAACGAAGCGTTGGGAGCGTTAGAAACCGTGGAAAAATATTGTCCCGAGGAGGTAACGTGACTTTAAACCGTCCCCCTTCCAAGTTCTCTCCGTTTCGGTTTTTAAACCGGAAACGTCTGCGCAGGAGAAGTGGGTGGAGGTGGCATCCATGTCCACAGCGCGAGCCGGGGCGTCGGTGTCCGCCGTCAACGGGCTGCTGTACGCTGTCGGAGGAAGAGCCGCCAGCAGGGACTTCTCAGCACCGGTGACGGTGGACTCTGTGGAGATCTACGACCCGCATCTGGACACGTGGACTGAGGTGGGGAACATGATCACGAGCCGCTGCGACGGCGGGCTGGCCGTCCTCTGACAGCTGCCGACCTCTTGAAACGATGAAAAACGCTGCACCTTACAGGAGGTTTCTGTGGTATTCACGCCCCAATGCGTCTGTTTTTAACTGGAGAGAGTCCTGCTGTTACACAACTCACTGGTTTCCTTTTCCGTTATTCTGAATCACTTTACTGGACAATTAGTTTTGTTTACACTCCTGATCATTTCTCATCATTAAGAAATTCCAGTTTGCTTTTTATGCATCAAGAAAACTCTTGATGTCCTCCAAATCCTCCACAATCTTCAGCGTGATTGTTAATAGAACCAAATGATAGTTTTGAGTGTTTTTAACATGTCAGGTCATGCACTCCACTTGACTCTACTGGGAGATTTCTCTCTGTGTTGGTGCAGAAAGTTGAGCTTCTCAACTGCCATTCAAGTTGTTCCAAACCTGAGATGAATAGTTTGCACTTAATTTACATTTCAGTCACTGGATTGACAGGAACAAGTTGGGACACGGATTGATGAAAAAGAGTAAATAAAACATATTTTCTAACTTTTACTTGACTGTGAAATAATAATAAAATGCTAAAGAACTGGAAAAAAATTTTTTTCATTTCCAAATGTCAAAAAAGCCCAGCATGTTCTCTTCGTGTGTGTGTGTATTATTTTTTTTATAATTTTTTTTTCCAGCTTTCCCCCACAGTCCAGGGACATGCCTCATGGATTGGTTCCAAGTCGTTCTTTAGTATTGAGTGTTTTGATCAACAAGCAGGTTTCACATATTCAGATTTATGATCAGGGTTGCCAGATCTGAAAAAAGTGAAGGAATTAAAGCTTTTTCCATCTACTGATGGTGTTTTTTTTTTATATATATTTTTCATTTAAAGTCCCATTCCGATCATCTTTTGATCGATTTTAAAGTGTTCTCAGTGGTCTTTTAATTATGATTGTTGCTTTTAGCCAAAAATCAAAACGCTGCTGTTGTTTTCTGGGACATAGTTTCTGTAGAGCGGCAGTCGTTCATTAGAAATTTGTCTCTGATATGTGAACAGAACTGTTGGCGTGGAGCAACCTCCTTCCCGAGAGCTCACAGCAGGGAATCTGTGGCCCGCCAGCGTATTTTCCATGTAACAAAAACAATCATTTTCAAATGGCTTTTTTTTTCATCTGCTCCCAATTCTCAATGATTTAAATAAAAAAAACAACAGAAATGCCATTTGAATTTAATTTTCTTGATATATGCCCTCCATCATTAGAACATGTAAAAAAAAAAAAAAAAAAAAAAAACACCCAAAAGACAATTTTCATAGGAGTGTGTCTTTAAACTGTCATTGAGTTTTTTTTTTCCTTCACTGACTCAACAGAAATGTCATGCTGGTCCTGAAACTATTTTTATTTCCTGCTGCTGTGTTACTTTTTTGTGCAAAAAAATCAGATAAATCTCTGAAAATATTTTATTTCTTTGAGATGAATTAATGTGTCACATTTACAGCACAACCTCACATTTGAGATGTAGAGTTTAGATTTGTGGTGCCTTCTAGAAGTTCAGAAATGAAAAACCAAAGTAAGGATTTCCCTCTAAGTCACTGGAATTCTTTCTGATTTGATCAACATGTAAAAAATATTGTGAACCATAAAGAAATGAATCTGCAAATATCTTCTGATTGATCTTTTAATTTAAAGATTTTAATAACTTACTCATTGCTAATGTTTTCCTGTTCATCTTCTTAAAAAAAAAGATGATCTTTTATGCCTTTTTAAGCATTTAAATGGTCAGATTCCACTTTTCTGGAAGTTTTTACAAGCTTTTAATTGAATGAAAATCGTTGGGAATATTACATTTTTAAACTGAGCTTAGGTTGCATCTGTTGTGCTTTCTTTTCTCGAGGGCTGATAAAGGAGTGGTGTAAAATTCCACCTCTCCAATAACATATTTAGGTTTACCCAGAACAGAATAACTGGAAATAAAACAAAGTGTTTAATTAGAGGGACAACACTACCTCCATCCTACATTAAGGTTGATTTCAGTCAAACTTAGGTGTAAAAATACAGGATTTATTTAAACGCTTCAAAAATACTTGCATTTATAACAGTTTACATTGTAAATTTATTTCACAGACTAAACATTGAATCGGTAGTTCCAATTTAAATGTACTTTTTGTAGCATTTTTTACAAAAACTTTCTCGCACATGCCAACTAAACATGAACTTTTTTAAGTTTGCCTGATTTGGATTCACTTCCAAACCTCTTCGATTTTCTTCTCTGTGCAAAAATGTTTAAGAACCAGAGAAGCAACAATTGAGAATGTGGCAACTAGAGTCAGAACAGTCCTCATGGCCTTAAACCAGGCGGGATAACCAGGCAGCAGCGTCAGGTCATAATGCAGCGACAGGCCCAGTCCCATGATAACTAGAAGAGCTCCCTCTGTGAAATTGTCTTTGCAAAGCAATGCTAACCAGGCCACGAGGGATGGCACCACGCTGTTCCCCAAGTTCATCCAGTCGGGCTGAGCAGGACTGCCTGGGGGGATGGCAAACCCCCAGCGGGCGCCTCCGAGGAAGGACACTATGGAGGCTCCATACACCATCTGAGCAAACGCCACTTCAGGATAGAAGGATTGCGTGGCAGCCATGACGAGTGGGGCAGACAGGAAGGGGATGAGCCCGGAAAAGCCGAGGTACAGAGCTGGTTTGGGTGCCTGGGTGAGAGCCTTCATGCTGAAGCTATCTTGGCTCTTGCTTCTTCCCTGTGAGGAAGCAGCTCCTGAGTCATTTTGGCAGAGGCGTGAAGCGTGCCAGGTCACTGGTTTGATGCTCAGCAGCCTGTTGGTGGAGGCTGCCCTTCCTGCTATCAACACAGAGGATCCTGGGAAATTAAACTGCAGCTGGGGTTTTGTTGTGTAGCTTGGGACCTTTAAAGTCTGCGAGAAATGTCTCCACACTGGAACCTGAGATCAAAACAATCCAAAATTAAACATTGATTTGTCTTTCTGACAACAACAACAACATATTTTTATTCATTAATATGATACTTACCCCATATGTTACCCATCTTCCAGATAAAATTCGTATCATTTTCAACCTTTAAATATAATTTAAAAAGAAAGCTTAGTCAGTGTTAAGACTTAGCAGCTAGCACTCAACAAATTAGCTTGTTAGATACAGGCACGTTAGTGAAAACTACATATCTTGCACTTACTTAAGTACTGAGCAGAACTTGTTTATTTTTTGCAAGCCAAAAATGTTTATGCGGGCCGGTAAAACACACAAATAAGGTTAAGTCGAACTAGCTAAACTGGAGGTCGTTCACTTGCTTCTGTAGAATCGGTGCTCGATTAAAAGCCTGCCTGCTTATATTAGTGTCGGCGTTTGCTATCGATTTATAAGGCTGTTGTCGGCGGGGATGTATTGAGTTGTGTTCACAGTCGCAAATTCCGTCTCAAAAGATGATCAGCAGCTACACTATCTGTAAGCATAAAATTAACTATAAATATTTATTTGAATGTATTTAAAACGTTTAAAATTGTATAGGATTTTTTTTTGTTTAGCCTTGTTGAATTCACTTTTAATTAATAAAACTTCGAACTCCCCAAGAAAGTTTTATAATCACGAGAGGTCTTGAACGCAGCATAGTTAAGGCTGCACGAATCCCTTAGTGCCAGCGCCAGTGGTAAGCGCACCTAAAACCCAAACAAACATCGACGGCCCATTTTTCAGTGAAGGTTATACTTGCTAAAAAGCTTAATCTCCTTGGTTCTAGGAGCGTGTTTGTGTATTTGAACTATTCTGCTCACTTGACCGCCTTTCACCACACAAGGTACGTGCTAACGTCTTGCAACATTGCAAGTTAGCTCGCTAGCAGTTAGCAGGTGATAAATGTGTGCTGCCGCTGCTAAGGTAGCCATTTTGATACAGTGTTGTTCCAGCCGAGCCAGGTATGTTTACCTCCATTGTACACGCTGACAGCTGCATAAAGATTTACTTTGAAGCACATTGGAAAATAATTGATTTATTTTTATAGGCCTAATAACAAATGTTGCTCTAACTTATCTAAATTACTTCAAACTTTAGTTTCTTCGACTTAACAGGCTAGGTATCGATAGCAAGTGGCTAACAGCAGCTAACATGAGCTTCGGCTCACTAGTATACTAGCACGAGCATTTAGAACTGATTTAACTGCGAATTTACCTAATATTGAGGTTTATTTCGGTGTATTAGTATCTCTTTGATTCAATAATTGCTATGCTACATTAAGCACAACATTTAAGCTAGCTAGCTTGGCAAAAACGTGCGCAACCGATGAGTTGCTGCAGTGTTTATCGGATGTGTTGCTTGCTCACGTTGGTTTAAGGTTTCAGAAAGTATTTTTCTTTACCCAATTTAGCCGTTTTAACTTTGTGTTAGCATGAAATCGCTGTGGAGTTGATGTTTATGCTCCACACACACTTCAGCCGTGGTCAACTCATTGATGATAAGCTGTTACGTAATGGTTACGAGAAAGGGGGAGTGAGTAAAGCTTTTATTCATTTGGAGTTTTTACAACTTTAGCTTAATTTCGGGGATCTTGAACTCAGTTTTGTGGGAGGATGCAGGAATTTGGCATATTTCAAGTTAAGGTTGCAGTAGATTGTGTGGGTGTTTATCCTCACTCTGATTTAGAAGTTAAAAAAAAAGAAATGTTCCGCTCCTTATTTTTAGGTTTTGGTGTTGCTTTTATCTGAAATGTCCTTTCTTTAATCACAAAAATGTTTTATGCACTAATTATTTGTATAAAACCATTGTTCAGCTTGCATTCTTTGAACTTTTATGATAAAATTAAATTCAAATTGAGTTTTTAATGTTTTCTTTCTCTCTCTTTTTTTTTCTTGGTCATGGGATAGTTTTCATTTCTTCACATAAATAAGACATATATTTAAATATATTTTTTTATTTATTCAATTTAAGGGCCAGAAATAAAATGAAGACTGTCTTATTTTAAACCGTTTAAATATTAAATAAAGGTTTACATTAAATATAACACATTATTCATTATTAAACAGTCACTGTAAGCATCTAAATTTAAATATTGTAAACAGTAGAATAACTCAAATGGTAATCTTATTCAATACTACTATAGTTTTGATCACAGAGAAAAATCAATTAATTTTGTCTATAGTCTACATTATAGAAATGAGCTAGAAAGTGTCCCATAGGGCTCCAGTGACTGTTTTTTTTTTTGGGTGTAATTTAGCCAATCACAATCAAGAAACCGTACACATAGTTTTTAGAAAGTGCAGGGGGATGCATATTATTGATTTTATGACAGGAACCCACAGTTTAAATTTGAATGTGAGTTATGTTGGGCCCGGACTTTGGACACGCCTGCATTAGTTAGAATCTTGCATGCATGTATTTGCAGACATTGTTAGACAACAAAATGATATGAATAATGTTCAGTTGTTCAATTTACTCTTAATTTTCAGATTTTTGTCAGTTTCACATTCAATTCTGAGTAATGTAAAGGTGCTTAATGGATGATTTAAAAAAAAAGATTAAAGGGAGGATGCCCATATTACTTTAAAGTCATTTGCATTAAAATAAAATAAAAAATCCTAAGAGATCTGCAAACAAAAAATCACTTGCAAGTTGTGATATTTCTGTTTTAGTTTCCTTTCAATAAATTGCATTTTGAAATTCACAAAATGAATTAACCACCCTGGATGGATGTTTAGTCAAAATATATTTTTAAATGCCAACAATCAGCAATAAGTGAAGTACTTTTGAATTCCTAAACTCTAACAGATAAAGACATGTTCTAAAGAAGTACACATAAAAAGTTCATTGATTAACCAGCTCAGTGGCCTTGTGGTAGAGTGTCCGCCCTGAGACTGGATCACACCCAGCCCGAGTCATACCAAAGACTAAAAATGGGACCCAGTGCCTCCCTGCTTGACACTCAGCTGGATTGGGAGGTTAAACCACCAAATGGTTCCCAAGCGCAGCTGTGTCTGCAGCTCACCACTCCCCCAGGGGAGGGGTCAAATGTGGAGAACAAATTTCACACACATAGCTGCATGACAACTGATGGGACTTTAACTTTTGATTATTTGAGTTTTTCTATTCTCTTTGTTTTGTTTACTTTTTTAAAATAAATACTTAAGTGGTAGCTTTAAGTATTTTTGTAACATTTTTTTCTTACTGAAGATTTTACTAAATATACAAACCTTTTCCCTTATGCTTGACCAGCATCAGAAACTACACAGCACAAATGACTAGTTATTTGTACCTGCTCAGGCTGTTTAAACGTAACATTTTCTGAATCCTAATTCTGTGTTTGTATTTTTTGTTGCAGATTGACTTCCTGTGCCCATAGATGAACCATCAGCAAGACACGTTAAACTAAAACATCTACTTGAGTTGGAGATAAAACACAATTAAAGAAGGAAAAGCCCAAATTTTGATTTTTCCGGATATTTTTCTTTTGGCCTTCTTCCAGATCTGAAGCAGGCAGGTTGAGCTGTTTATTTTTGGGAGCTGAAGGACGCTCATGAAGGACTTTTGACCTCGCATATCTTATGAAATCAGAGTTGAATTCTTTATCCTCGCCAGTCAGAAATCTGCGGCTAATTCAATGGGCATCTATCAATTGTGATAGTAAAGATCAATACGACAGAAACAGCCTTACGATGCATCCTTTAGCAGCAACTCGCTTTCATTAACCAAAACTGAAAATGATCGCAATGTAACATAGAGCTTTACTTCCTTCATTGTCATGTGACTTTGAACCTCCTGCGCGCTATTTTCTGCTAATAAGACAGTCTTTTAACCACTTGAATGAGGTGAACCGTGGTGCGGAGAACTCGATTGCCATTAAAAGACTGTCTTCAAATTCATTTTTTTTTTCTTTTTTTTTTTCTTCCTCCTCATGCTTTATGGTAGATCTTAAAATGATTCGGTAAAAGGCGAATCGGCTGAAAGTGAACTGGCACACAGTGTGGCAGGACTACACCTGTCTCTTCCTCCCTCTGGTGTCAAAGTGGAACTGCTTCCAAGCTGTCGTCCATGTTTCAGGACAGTTCTCCATCTGATTTCTTTAGTTGAAAAGAAGAGTTTGGTTTTTCGTCCTGGATTTTGACTCATGACGAGTGGAGTAAAGGCTTTGAAGACGTTGACGGATTCGACCCACCAGCGAAGAAGCTTCCCCTGATTAAACGCAACCAGCAGGAAAACCGCTTGGATTGAGTTTTGAGAAGCCTCTTCCCAACCCTCGCTTCAGCCAGCTTTCTGGATCCCTCCAGATCATTCCCGCCAAACTTTTTGCTCATCTCCAAGTGTTTCATCCTGGACGAAGGGATCTGCCTCTGGAGAAAGGGGCTGAGGTGTCCTGTTGGAGGTGGTGTGGGGGTTTTTGGTGTGCTGCTCCCCATCTGTCGGTGCACACGCTCCGTCGTCAGTGCCAGCAGGCCTGAGGAACAGAGCCCAGCCGGACCAGGAGAGAGGCAGAGGACTTCAGAGCCACAGACTCTGGGGTGAGTTCAAAGTTCTCCACACAGATTGAAAGCCGGCATCATTTAATGCAAAATTCTGAGCAGGAGCAATCAGCGTTTCAAACTCTGCTGTAGCAACTAAAGATTTCTTTTTTGGACAAATCATTTGAAGTTAATTTAATCATTAAAACCAGTAGGGGTTTTGACTCTTTTGTTAAAGATTTTTGTGGTTTTTCTAGATCCTGGCCATGAGGTTTGATGCCTCGATCCACTGACCGGAAACACTGGACCTAAATGGCGCAGCATGACTTTGTCCCTGCCTGGCTTAACTTCTCCACTCCCCAGCCTGCCAAGGTAGAGGAACATTCGAGCGCTCTTTGAGACGTGTGTGCAATGACCAGACATGACATTTGTGGCTGTGTTGGTCTTTGCAGAAAGGGACTGTAAAATATCTTCAGTGGTGTTCGTAAAAAAGGGACAAAGTCCCACTTTGACCATTTTGTGATCAATTGAATAAGCTTTCCTTGTGAACTTTTAATTATAATTATGCTAAAAGGGTATCGATAATTTCCAGAATCCACTCGATTCACCAGAGCCTGATTATTTTGATCCACTCAATTTAATTCCTTTCGAATAAACTTTGATTTTAAGTGGTTTACACATTTGTTTAGAAATACATTAATAGTCTACTATATGTTTTGAAGATATTCATATTAATCTGATACTGTTCACATACTTTCAAATGTATTAGTAAAATAATGAGATTAATATCATACAGTATTACATGGATTCTCTAAAGGAGAAGTTCTAACAAAAATGTTCGGATCATTGACGTTGTAAACATTGTTCTGCTTCTCCTGGAGGGCTTTTCAGTTTGGCCACTAGGTGGCGATCGTCCTGTAGCATTACTTTATTCCAGAATAAGAAGAAAGTGCAAAGAGAAAAACTGTACTTTAAAAAATGGTTTTTAAACGGTTACTTTAAAAATGTTTTCTTAAGAGTTTGGAAAATTAATTCCTATTACAGTATAGTATATAAAGATGTCCATTCAGTCAGCAATGTTCAAGTCTACTATGTTGACTAATTTGGTGTAAAAATCGTCTACGCTAATTTGATAAAGTCCATGTTTTCTATTCTCATGCAGAATAACGTTGGAGTTTAAGTTTATAAACTAAAAATAAACTGTGCAGCTTTACCATAAGTAAACAAATCTTCAAAATAGAGTGTCGGTGTACCTTATTATTTTCAAAGTAAAACTAGTGAGTGTGTTTTTAGTTGAATAAATGAGACTGAAGTTTTGTTTACTGCCAAAAGTTCTAAAAAAACAAATTTACTTCACTGGAGCTTTAGCTCCAGTGTTTGCAGTCTTTTGATTCCAGTAACTGTTCAACAGTTTTCGTAATTAACATAATTCCAGCGGATTCTGAAGCGGCTGACACTGGCTTCACACAAATTTGCTTTAGACCGTAAAGTGCTGTAGAACTTTGAGGATGGAGAATCTGGGGAGAACCTTTTCAGGATTTTTTTGTTAACTGTTACTCTTTCTTATGGGGTCCAGATGACCCAAGCTTTACATTAACGTGTGAACCCCTCCATGATAAATGTGGATGAAGGTGGACAGGATTTCATGTCTGCCATGGACACAAGTGAAAATCAAAAATCATTAGAAAAGTCAACATACCCAGAATAGCACAAGGGTTACATGATCATAAACAACAGTGATGTTTTGGTTTTGTTTACTTAAATTAATCAGAGAGTTGACCTAAAAAAAAAAAACTAAATATTTTTTGCGTACTATTTCTATGGGAAGTTCAGACAACGATTTAGAGCAGGGATCAGGAACCCTATAGCTTGCAAGCCAATTATGACTTTTTCTGTGCTAGCAAATAGCTGACCTGGGACCTTAAATTTTTTTATCTTTTTATAAGCTGAAATTGAAATTCATGAACTATACATGTAAAATTTCTATTTCTGTGAATGCACCATACGCCGAGCATTAACAGTACCATACATGACGTGAACGTCCACGGACTGAGTACCAGGGCTACCACCTTTTGTTAAAAAAGAAAAAAAAAAGCACACACATTGCGTAAACAATTGCTGACTAATCGACTACTAAAATAATCATTAGTGACAGCCCTATTCACCTCTGAGTTTTGGGGGATCTTTTGGCGTGGAGCAACTCTGCCAATTCCTTCCCCATTGCTGAAAGCTCTCTGTTTACATGCTGTCCCACTAGCTTACAGCCCCTCACAACCCTTAACCAAACATTAGTGGTTATTGGAGCTATCAGTCGTACAGTTTTGATTCAGACGCAAATTCAGACAAGGAAAACAGAGACGTACATGGATCTATTTGACTCCATCTGATGGAGCGGAGCAGGGAGCTTGTCGATTTTAGTTTGTACGTAACTTTTTTTTCCATCTTCCCCTGGTTCACCGCAATTTGAATAAAGAAATATTCTGAAATGCAGTTTTATCCTAATTTCTTAATATACATCCTCCATCAAAGAAAAATGCTACAAAAACATGTTAAAAACCCAATTTTCATTAGAGCAGGTCTTTAAATGCTGATCTAAAGGAGCAGATCCTTTGTGACTTCGTGATCACTTGTTCCTCTGGGGTCAATGTGAGGTCAGCGTGTATGGATTAGGTCCACTATAGCAGCTTTATGTCCTTGAATTTAATAAGATCTGTGTGGTTTTTGCTGACCTCCCTGAACATCTTGGTTCTCTTCTTTGGTCCAAACAGTAACATGATCTTTGGTATGAGAAGGCTGACCTCCTCCTGAAATCTACAGTATGAAACCTCAACTCATGGGGGCAGTGATTGTGTTTACATTCACTCTATATACCTAAAGATTGAAATACATGTATTACAATAATACAATAATTCTATCCAGAGATATTCAGTTTTGCCTGATAATTATTCTTAATCATTTTGATACATTTTTAGCTCAACAATTTTGCTTTTTTGTAAGAATAGACATGCTTGTCTTTCATTTAAGGGGCAAAAAGTTCAAAATCTATTTTGGAAGAACTATTCTGAACAGTTTAATGGGGTGGTGATGAGCATTCTGAATGTTAGAAAACACAATACGCACTTTTTAGAATGGATGCATAATTTTATTGTGAGTGAGCTGTTGAATAATGTGAAATTTTCTGATCAAAATTCTGATATTTTGGCCCGAATATGTCCATCTAGGCAAGCTTTTCAAAAAAAAATTCAATATGCGTTACAAATATCTTAAACAACAGTTCAGATGGACTTTATTATCCTAACGAGAAAGACAAACAAATATAGATAAAGGACTCATGACATATCAGCAAAGTCATTGAGAGGATGAAGCGTTTATAAGGATAACTAAAATATAATGTATACATATTTTGATTTACTTATTTTGTCCGAACAGAATTTTGATACACAAAACCAGTTGCTTTATTTTCTTCTGAGCACATTTTTTGTGCATTTGTGACAAGAAATTAAATTTTAGGATAGGAAATAGTTTCTGCAGAGCAACACAAATTCATTTGAAAATCACCTCTGAGTTGTGGGTGTGGGGCAACGCCGCCCCCGTTTTCCCTCCTCATTCCTGAGAGCTTAGAGAATTAGTTTTTTTATGTCATCAATAAGCTCTTTTTTGTCTGTTCCTGATTCACAACAATTAGAATAAATACTCAGAAATGCCATTTTTAATGTAATTTTCTTAACGTATATCATCCATTATGAGAAAAAAGCTGCAAGAATATGTTAAAAACACAATTCTTATCATCTGTATGTAGCTACTTTTTAAATATATCTTAGCAAAATGTATTTAAATTGGTTTTGTGTGAAAAGAAGGGGTTGATGATTGTTTTCTGATTATTAAATTAACTTTATTTAAACAGAGACACAATCGATTTGCTTCAACTCTGTTTTGCCAAATTCTTCTTGTTTTTGCAGACTGCTGCACTCTCTCTGCTGCTTTTCTTGCGTCATGAATAGATTGTTTAGAAACTCGTTTATTTTCAGGCGGATAATCACTAAGCAAAGTGTAGCGGAGCTTTCATCTTGCTCCTGCAGCTGCATCCAAATCTAGATATGTGCTTTAAAGAACAGGAACACACTCCTCCTTTTTTGGAATGATGAGGAGCAACTAAACTGTAGAAAATAAGATTTAATTCTTTCATTCTTTAGAGAAACTGAAGATAAATTCTACAAGTGTAATTTTTTTTGTAAATGAGTGTGGGCTGTTTACATAAGTTTTTTTTTTGTTTGCGTTGGAAGCTGTTTCTCAGGTCAACTAAAATAGTGAACCTTGAACTTTGTTTAAATCTCTGTTTCCTCAGAATGTTTCCTGCCATCAAAGTCCAGTTAAAAGAAGGAAATCACATTTTTTATTTTAATTCTCCACTCCAATTCCCTTACAGTTTTCCAGTTTAAATGCCATAAATGTACAGACTATGTTAAAAAACAGATACTTTTTCTTTAGTTAGAGAAACGGTTGTAAATGAATAATTTTATGTTGTAAACGTTTCTACACAGATGAGCATAAACAAAAAAACGAGACTTTAGTTTCTGCCCTGACACACGACCTCGCTGACATCTGCTTTGACTGACGGCTCTGCATTCACTTGACAGGATTGGAGCTGCAGCTTATACAGTATAAGGAGATTTTGTGCGTCTGAAGTAATCCGAGCTCCCCGCCGTTGCTGGCAGGAGTGACAAACGCAATCAGACGTGGCCTTTGAACCTAATCTGATAACGAGAACATGATGCAGAAAAGAGCCAGGACTTTCAAAATAAACACCATTTGGGGGGATTTTATTTTGTTAGTTTTGTCCTTAAATAGACGCTTAGACCTTAGAGTCGTCATAACTTTTCTAAAATGGTATTTTATAAATATCTGAGCTCATTTCATCATAGATTATTAACTCTTGAGGATATACAGATTGTATGTAAAGAGCATCATCTCCCCTTCTGTGCACAGTTTCCTCTCTGACTATGTTTTTTTTCCCACAGTCCCCTGCTGCCAACCTTGACAAGCAAGGTGAGCCTCACCACCACAGAGACGCCCGGACTGCTGTGAGCCGCCGCCGCCACAACTCCTCCGACGGTTTCTTCAACAACGGCTCTCTGCGCGCCCCGCCAGGTAACCGAGCCCACGCTCGTCCGTGCAGGACGGAGTTACAAACATTTTCTCCGCTGGAGTTTTTGACTCGATTCAGATTCTGCTTTGTTTAGGTTTTATCTCTTTCACTCCTGATATATGTCGTGGCTTTTTGTTTTAAATAATAGTTTATTCATTAGTTGATGGTGTTTATACGTCTTATATTTTATTTACAACTTTATTTTAGTTCTTATGTCTTTATTACTTTATGAGTTTTGAAAGCTTACTGTTGTTTTTACCACTTTTTATTTTTTGTTTCCTTTAGTTTAAAGGAGTTCTCTCAGTTCAATTCTTGTTTCTGTTTTTTATTTTTTAAGTTCTTATGAGACTTTAATGTTTGTTTGTGTGTTATTTTGGGATGGATCTTTTTTTCCCTTTTTTTTAAGACCCAGACTTATCATCATTTGATCTATTTTTAAAAGCATTCTTTTGAAAATGTCGGCCCATAGTTTCTCCATAGTGGCAGTAGTTTGTTAGAAATTTGCCTCTGAGTTGAGGGATGGACGTTTGCAAGGAGCAACACCGCTCCCCTTCCCCTCACCGAGCTTGTGGTCCACTCAACATATATTCTATGTCACAAATAAGCTCTTTTTCTAACACAATTTTTTTTCGTCTGCTACTGATTCACAACAATTCAAACAAAGAAATACTCAGAAATGTAATTTTAAGTTAATGCTCTTTGTGTATGTCTTCCATCAACAGAAAAATGCCAGAAAACATGTTAAAATTTCATTTTTTATTAAAGTATTTTTAGATAATGGAAAGCATGTTCTATAAATATTTTGTTATTGAAGGATGTTTGCAGCTGAGCAGCACAGATCTGTCGATGTTGGGCTAATATTTCTGTCAGCAACAACAAAAACCTAAACCTTCACTTTAAAAGTAAGCTTTTATTTTGTAAACCTTTAAGGCATGCCTTGGTACTAATGTCTCAAACAGGTTTTGGACTTCCTTACAGATGTGCATCATTACCTGATAATGGAGTGGGAGCCTATAACATAAAAAACTAATAAAAAAAACATGTTTATTGTCAGTTTCAAAAGCCACAACAGATTTAGAGTAAATCTGTAAATGAGTAAAAATAAAAATGTAACCATGTGCAGCAAGATTCTGAACATATTCTAAGAAACTTCACATCCTAAATTAGGTCCTGTCATGTAAACACTTTTCTTCAACATATTTTAGCACCTTATTCACAAATGAACACATCAGAAGAGGTGTGGGGGTGTCTTTTTTTTCTTCTAATCTTGGATTCTAGCCCTTCAGGGTGAGCTTGATGTGAATAGTGGGCTAAAAACTTCATGGCTCCACATGATGGAGGAGTTGTTATCCCGTTTTATTTGAAGTTGTAATTTTGCAGCTTAAAATGAAGGTTTAAAAACGTTTAAAGGGGTAAAGGTTGCAGGCATAAAGCTTGAGTCGTGTTCTACTGACTTTAAATCAGACGATACTCGCTGTAACAAATGAACACGCACAGTTCAGGATTTACTCCCTTTTTTTGAAAATTCCATACATGAAAATGTAGTCCATGAACTAACTTGAAATCTCTTGTTTATTTTGATCAGTCAGAAGGATGATTCACATTCACCTTGAATTTGTTTCTCTCATA
Source organism: Oryzias melastigma (assembly GCF_002922805.2). Classification (NCBI taxonomy): domain Eukaryota; kingdom Metazoa; phylum Chordata; class Actinopteri; order Beloniformes; family Adrianichthyidae; genus Oryzias; species Oryzias melastigma. Next base: position 24,154,256 of record NC_050528.1, read on the forward strand.
AAAAGTGGAGTTCACCCATGTGCTTGATACAAAATATTTTCTGGAGTTTATCTGGGTCTGTGTTGCTTTGTCTGGTCCTGGAGCCCTAAATATATGACAGAATACAGTTGTTATTTGTGATTTCACATTTCTGTTGTTTTCTCTGCATATTTGGGTTAGCGGTTTCAAGAGTCGCATATGGTGTTTCTGAATGTGCCGTCGCTGACACGAAAGCAGGATAAAATGCCACTTCTCCTTTTTTAAAGTTCCTGCTAAACACTCTTTTTTTCTGTGGTTTTAGCCCAAATAGCTTTTTATAGCAAAAAATATTTTTCATAAATCACTTTTAAATACGTGTTGTTAGGACTATATTTTGTTTTCTTTTTAACGTTTTATCTCCTTTATAAATTCCTTTTAAAATCATTTCTACTATTGAGATGAATGGAAATGAGAAAGCACAGATAATCGACCATTAAAATGCTGTTGTTTTTAAAACTAAAAGAACACTTAAAGAGATATTAGTGTGAGAACTCTGCAACATACGAAAATAAGTTTAAAGTTGTTACTCAGTTCCTGTTGTTTACATCTGATTGTTTTTGTTCCTTCTTGTATCTTTGCTTCTCTGAGTTTTAAAGTTTATTTTATTTTGTCAGGGAGAATAGCTGGTCTTTAAAATGAAAAAAAAAAATCAATCCAGAAGTAACATAATTTACAAACAAATAGTAAAATTGGTTTTGTCCGAAGAAGCAGGTTAATTATAAAATGTTGTCTTCAGGTCAGAGTGCAACTACCTGGTCAAAGGTGATGTTTGGGGGTCACTTTGAGAATTTTTTTCAATTGACAATAATTAAGATAAAATTATAAAAACAAACAAAACTGATCTAAATAATGATTTTCTTTGGTGTCTCCAAAAGTTTCACCTTCTCTGTGCTTTCTGCGTGTTTGTCTGCAGGTGATGGCTGGCAGCAGCCCTCGCTGCTGCTGAGGCACGACTCTGTGGACTCTGGGGTGGCCAAAGGGGGGCACGGCGGGCTGGCGGGGGGCTCCTGCTGGAAGGACACATCCAACTGGCACGGGGCGCCTCGCGGGGCCCAGGACGGCCACCACCATCAGGGACGTCACCCCAAAAGGCCAGGGGGTGACAGGGACAGGCAGGGGGGGCACCGGCAGCGCAACGGCAACTTTCATCCCCGTAAAGGAACCTCGTACCAGGACAAGTTTCCCAACGAGGAACGCAAAGACAGCAAGGATGACAAGCTGAAGTTTGTGGAGGAGGACTTTGTAAGCAGATGATTCAGCATTTTACATTTCAAGTGTTTAGTGATCACTAGAATCCGGATTAGTCATTTTTTTGTCTTTATTTTTTTTTTTTTTTAAGCCTTCCTTGAACCCTGAAACAACTGGAAAGCCTGGGACTCAAACGCGCGCAGTGGCTCCCCATGCTGGTGTGTGGGGTAAGAGCGTTCGGCTGATTTCTTTAATCGGTGTCCCTTTTTTTTTAATAAAAGTTTCCCTATCAATAATTCATATTCTGTTCCAGAAAATCCGCCCAGCGGCAAACAGATGGTGTCCAAAATGCTGGTTATCAAAAAGGTGTCGAAGGAGGACCCGAGCACAGCCTTCTCTGCAGGGTTTGCCACCGCCGGCGCTTTGCCCACCAATGGCAGCAAAGCCCCCATCACAGGCTCCAGCGTCTACAAGAACCTGGTCCCAAAGCCTGCCGTGGCCCCCACCAAAGTACGAGGCTTTTGCTTTTTTTGTTTCTAGCAGACGTGAACAGAATTGTGCAGTGAATGTGTGACTCCTCCTCAGAGCGCACAGTGGAAATCTGGAGGTAGAGAGATCACAAAGCCGGGTCTTCACATGCAGGGCCGAGATTCGGTCTTCACCAGCCCCGTGTCTGCAGCCAAACCCAGCACCCCCGCCAGCGCACCACAGCACAACACCCAGAAAGAGGTGAGCGCCGTCCTCGCTCATCAACTCCAGAGGGAACAGAAATGAAGCTGATATTTTGGTTTTCACACTATCCCGTCCTGTTCATCCTCACAGCACCCCTCCAGCACGACTCCCCCCATAGATATCGCACCGTCAAGGCTGAAGCTGATGCGCCGCGGTCCAGACCGCAAAAGTGAGTTCCTCCGAGCTCTGAAGGACGAAGGAACCGGAGAGCTGACCACAAGCAGCAGCCCAGGAACATCGGGAGAGGTGGGAGTGTGTGCAGCTCGCACCGCCAATGTATGAGCAAGTATGAGGAAATGCCCTCATTGATGCGCTTTTTCTTTAAACCCAGGGTGAAAGCAGCACCCCAGAGCCCAAACCATACAGCGAGGAAAACTGCCACGAGAACGGGATGTCATACTCCCTCAGTGACTCGGACACGGAGCATCTGTCCAGCTCGCTGGAGGCGGAGCACAGGTACGGCGCCACTAGTTCAGAGCTGCTGAGACGGGAAACTAATAGTTTTATCCAACCATGTCATCTTAATGAAAAATTATGGTGCAGAGGTAGCCAGCTTCAATGTTAAATCAGTGGTTCAGACACGAATTAAAGCCCCGCTGATACTTTCTGATACTAGAGCATGTAGTCACAGTTGGAAGAAGCTCGATGTAAAATGTTGAAGCAGTGGAAATCTGGAGAATCCCGCTCCAGGCTTTTTCTTTCACTGCTCTATTCCAGTATATAAAAGAGTTGGTGTCATAGAACCAGAATCATTCAATTCTCATTCATGATTGGTATTTCTGTGTTTTGAAAAGGAAGTTACACTTACGTCACTACCAAATCTGAGTCCTCGATTGGTCAAACTTTACCTTTTATCACATGTTTATCAACGTTTTGTAAGTAGAACCCAAAAACGATTTTAAAAACCTCTGCCAAAGTTCTGAACACAGAAGCCCAAAACACAAGCGCTTACATAGTTTTCATTGGAAGTGGTCGACTGAACGTGCATTTCTGAGCCCGGTGTTAGTAGAGTCAGTATTTTGATGTCGTTTTTATGTACTTCCTTCACAGAGCAAAACCATCAGCTTTTTAGACAGTTTGTCGGTTTTAGTATCAGCTCAAAGTCACTGAAATATTGGAGTTTATTTCCAGGACAATTATTGATTTCTTATGGAAATCAAAAAAATACTACATTTTTTGGGGTATTTTCAGGCTAAATCTACCAAATATGTTTTAATTAGGGCAAAAAAAGCAAATGTTTATTGATGTACAAAGTAGAGTAACCCCTAACCAGGAATGATGGGATATTTTTTGTGAGATCAAATCTTGAAGCTTGACTCTTAAGATATCTCTGCATTATTAATTATTGTCCAGTTATTGAAAAAAAAGTCAAATGTGTTTTTGCTCTTTGAATCTAAGTAGCTCTGTAACTAGAAACCCCAGGAGGGATGTTGATTCCACTTGTGCTTCTCCAGGTTGCTGAAGGCCATGGGGTGGCAGGAGTATCCAGAAAACGACGACAACTTCCTGCCTCTGACAGAAGACGAGCTGAGGGAGTTCCAGACTAAAACTGAGCAGGTGAGGAGAACCTTCAGCCGGCGCCGCCGTCCTCTTCCACCCGCCGGTCCTCACCTGTGCTTCCCCTTTGAGCAGCTGAAGCGCAACGGCATGCAGAGAAACGGGGTTCTGCCGAGGACGCGCGGCGTGACCCTCCACTTCACCCCCTGGAGGAGTGTGGCGGAGGCGCAGGAGGAGGACGAGGGCTCGGAATCCGACACCAGTAGCAGCAGCCAGACCTCTGACGACGACGACTGCATCAAATCCTAACGTGGCTTTACGGAACAAAACAATAATAATAATAAAAGAAAACAACCACATAAACAAAAACAGCCAACACCACATCTCAACAAGCAGCCCCGCCCCCTGCTCCTCTCTCTGTTTTTAGATCACCGTTTGACTTTCTTTTGATTTCTTTTCTTTCGTTTGTTTTTGTTTTTTTTGTTCTTGCACAAGGGAAAAACCAATCATATCCCAGTGAAGGAGGGGATTCCTGCGTTTTCCTGCGGTTCCTCCTTTTACTGCAAACCCTGACCTCTGACCCCCCACCCTTCACCCTCCTTCCCGTCTCTTCCTCGCTTCGTGGAACTGAGGTGTTCATCAAGAAAAGAAGGGCAACGAATGCACACTTGATTCTGCTTTAAACAGACTAACTCATTTCATTGATGATGCTGATGACACATTATTAATGATATTAATAAAAATTGGTTCCTGACAAGCTGAGATGTTTCAATACAAACCTGCCTGCTGTGGTGTTTCCGTCTGGTGAAGAGCGGTGTTGTGAGGGGCTGTAAGCTAGCAGGAGAGAGTGTAAACTGATGTGGGAAGTAGGGGTAGGCTCCAATGGCTCCGCCCACAACTTCTAATGCTGCTCTGCAGAAACTATGTCTAAGAAAAAGGTGAAGACCTCCTGCTGAGAGGAGATCCCTGCAGTTATTGATTACAATGAATTTCAGCTTTAAAACTGAAAAGGGGAAATCCAAGTTCTGTTTTTTTTTTTTTTGCAAAAAGATGAGCAAAATAGTAAAATCCCAAACTAATCTACTAGAAGAAGTTTTAACAGCAAGAAATTTGCTCACTAAAGCTGGAAGAAGTCTATGTAGACACTTTAAAGACCCACTCTGATGAAAATCGCGCTTTTAACATGTTAGTGGTATTTTTCTGATGTTGTAGAAAAAAATTAGGCTTAAATTTGCATTTCTGAGTACTTTTTATTCAAATCGTGCTGAATCAGTAAAGCTTATGTGTTGCATAGA
>NC_050528.1:24159108-24160591 GCF_002922805.2 Oryzias melastigma
CAGCAAGAAATTTGCTCACTAAAGCTGGAAGAAGTCTATGTAGACACTTTAAAGACCCACTCTGATGAAAATCGTGCTTTTAACATGTTCTAGTGGTATTTTTCTGATGTTGGAGAAAAAAATTAGGCTTAAATTTGCATTTCTGAGTACTTTCTATTCAAATCGTGCTGAATCAGTAAAGCTTATGTGTTGCATAGAAAACATGCTGAGCAAGCCACAAGCCTCCTGCTCTGATGCTCCCACCTGCAGACAAATAGATCCATGAACATCTTTGTTTTCCTCATCTGGACTGACGTGGATCAAGACTGTTTCTCGCCATTTTTGTTGCACCGCTAATGTTAGGTTTGTGTTGTGAGGGGCTGTAAGTTAGCAGGAGATTGTGTAAACTGATAATGGGAAGTAGGGGTGGGCTCCAATGGCTCCGCCCACAACTCAGAGGTGAATTTCTAATGCTGCTCTGCAGAAACTGTCCAAGAAAAAGGTTTTAAAACTACAATCATGGTAAAATCATTAAAAAACCACTGATCAAATTGATCAATATTATAAAAGTGGGACTTTTAAGTTTGATGTTTTTGCTAGAAAAAATCAGGAAAGTACACAACTGCTTTATATGAATCAAACATTTTCTCACCCAAAAAATGCCATTCTAAAGGATTAAAGTTGCCCTTTTTTATTCAGTCTTTAAAGTTTTCTGCAAGTTAAGTTATTAATGCTTCATCTGAGCTTTGATGTTTTTAATTTGTTTTTTTTATCTTCATGGTTTATTTTTATGAGCTTTATTTTTGTTTTTTGCAAATCAAATGTTTTAATTTAGCAGTTATTCATTTATCCTGTGAATTCAACATTTGTTTCATTCACAAAATAAATGAAAAGCTTTTCATTCATTAAATAGGTTTTACAGAAAAGAACAAAAATATTTCAGTTTGATCCGATTCAGACTTTTCACAGACAGACCACCACAAATAAACTAACTTGAGTTTTGCTGCAGAAAGTTATTTTACATTTATGTAGTATTGTTCTTTTAGTCATTTTTCTGATCATTCCAACACAATCAGCAGTTGTGTGTGTTTTTCCTTGAAAGGCAATTGGCACTAAAATAGGAAAAAAAATTTAGTAAAAAAAAAATAAAAAAAAAACAACACATTTTTGTCCAGATTCCATGTCATTTTTCAGATGTCGCTTAAAGAAACACTTCCAGCATCTGATTCAGCCCATCCATCAAGTTTTAGGACCCTTTGTGGCCTGTGAGTCAAAAATGTTTTCTCACCCCTGAGCTAGATGTGGACCAGTGAGAGGAACCAACTGTAAACCACTATCCCATTTATCACAGTAATCCCACAGGTGGTTGGTTAACACCGAAAGATGAAAAAAAAAACTAAATAAACTCCACTAGAAGCAAGTAACTACAGTTTTTTGATGGGACAAATTACTTTTAATTACTGCTCATGGATTAAAATAAATAAAAAAAAAGTTGTATTTCCCT
>NC_050528.1:24160619-24164557 GCF_002922805.2 Oryzias melastigma
ACAAACCTTTATTCATCTATACAGTCACTACAACGAACAAGCATAGAAATACATATTTACATTAAAAGAGCAGGGACTTAGTTTGGAGAAAACTGACTTTAAGGTCCTGACAACAAACAGCCTCATAACAGAACAGTGAAGCAGAACAAGCTGGTTCGGTCTCCAAGTCTCACTTTGCTACTTCCATCTCGTTAACATGTCCGTTCTGGTCTCCGCTGGCGGCGGCGTCGGGTTCCTGGTCTTGCTTCGCCTTCTTGACATCATTCTCCTTCACTGGACTTTCCTCTGGTTTCCTCTGAAAGAGTCATTTCAGAAGCTGAATATACTAGAAAAGCTCAACGTTTGAGGTTTATTTTATTTATATATAAATAAAAACAGAAAATCAGACCTTCTTCCTGACCAGGTGGGAGATGTTAGACACTGGAACTGCAGAAGTCTGACTGCCGTTGCTTAAGGTGCCATTAGCCTAATTGGGAGGGAGGGGAGGAAGTCTCGTCACAAGTTCTTTCAAAATAAGAGTTTGCAAGGAAACAATAGATGGATAAAAACTTACAGATGAACTGGAAGCTCCTCCGTTTACAAGAGCGCCTCCATCCTGCTGATAAATCAGTTATTCAACATTTATGTTAATATTTTACATATCAAAAAAATTAATTAAATTCTGGTGCATTCCCAGTTTTTATAGAAGTCTTTTTTGTAAAACAAAATTATTTTGATCTTTTCTGCATCTCTTATTCTGAAATAATTTATTTTCTTTGAGAGAAAAACTCCCCGTCTGACCTGCTCTCCCCCCACAGTCGCCTTCACCAGCTTCAGGCCCTCGGTGGCGTCCTCCACCTTCTCCTGGATCTCCGGCAGCAGAGCCTTCAGTTCCTCCATCTCCTTCCTCTCACCAGGCAGAGCTTCAGGACCCTCTGCGTTTTTCAGCAGCTCCTCAAGTTTCTCTGAATGACAAACCAGTACACTGAGTGCACAGAAGACATTTTTCATTTTATGGTCTACCTGCATGAAGCCTCTGGACCTTACCCAGGCGGCTCTTTATGACAGAGATGGAGCTGTTCAGTGCCTCAATAGCAGGGCTGTACTGAAGGTTCAGGCTGTAGGTCAAGCCGAGCTGGTAGTGGGTCTCTGCGAGCAGACGGCTGTCCGCCTCCAGGTGCTTCACCTGCAGCTTCAGACACTCCTGGAAGTCCTCCAGGGCTTGTGTGTAGTTTCCTTAAGGAGTCAGAGATAGAGAAGAATCATCCATTACAGCAATTAAAAAAAACAAGCAAATTCTCTTTTTAGTCAGAACAGCATCTACTGAGGTTGCATAGCAACCAGAATAGTTTATACAAGTTTAGAGCTGATGAACACGAGTGCAGTTCATGACCTTAAGGGAACTAAAAGATTATTTTCTCCAACAGAAAAATGCAATTTTTTTAAATACATAGAGCTATTTGCAATAAGGCTACTGTGAATGCTGCAAGCTGAATCTGAAAATGTTAGAGCTGAAATACTGAAAATGCTGAAGCTGATAACTTGCTAAAATATTAGCCAAATACCAAATTATCCCAAAAAAACACCAGTAGTTGCCATATTAGCCAAAAAAAAATCTAGCATGTTGCTAAAATATTAGCTCGACATTAAAATAGCCCCAAAAAATTAATTAAATGGCAAAATAGCTAAAAGAGCTAGCATGATGCTATTCTAACAGCAAAATGTCAAAATAGTTTACATAAACATTGAATGCCAAACCAGCAAAAACAGCTAACATGTTGATAAAAATATTAGCTAAAATCCAAAATATCCCAAAAAACAATGTGTAGATGCAAAATTAGCAAGAACAGTTAGAATGAAGCAGAAATATTAGCTAAATTGCAAAATAGCCCAAAAACCCCAGTGGATGCTTCATAGAATTCAAACAATTATTCAATCGTTTATTTGCATGTTTGTAAACGTTTTGTAACTGTAGAAAAATAAAATAGTGTCGTTGAAAATGCTTTGTCCATGTGTGAAATGTCACACACAAAACCAAAATTACATGTACTATATTAGGCATGTTTACATTAAAGACGGCGCGCTAAAGTTTTTTTTTTCCCATCCGGTACCTGATTCTGCAGAAACTTCTCCCAGTTTCAGGTGCGCCTGAGCGGCCATTAGCTGGTCTTCTTTGGCGTCTTTTCTAATCAGAACAGATTTCAACGTTTTATTTCATAATGTAAACAATTAAAAACAAATAAAATCTAGGAAGTACCTTTTGTAAATGCTCTTAGCGACTTCCAGCATCTCCCAGGCCAGCTGCAGGTTCCCCACCTCCTCATCCTCACTGTCCTGCTCCCAAACACACAGACATTAAAACAGGACGAGTCCAGAGCTGACCTGAGCGGCGTCCGGAAATACCTTCTCAGCAGCAGCACCGTCGGCCTGCTCCTCCATCTCATCTTCATCCTCTGAAGAACACCAATGATTAGATGAGCAGCAGGGGAGACTAACAGCATTCAGATACCTGCAGTCAAAGCAGCATCACCTTCTCCTTCTTCCTCTGGCTTGGCTTCTTCTGATTCTTCATTAGGAGTCGACTCTTCCTCCTGCTCAGCAGCTGCTTCCTGGTCCGTCTCCTTCACCTCTTCCGATTTTTCCTTACCGGCATCCTCCTTTGCCTCCTCTCCCTCGTCCGCTTTAGGTTGTTGACCTGCAGGCTCCTCTCCCCCCTCATTCTGACCCTTGTCTGCCTTCTCCTCCTCTTCGTTCTTTTTTTCTGCCATGGCGTCATACACCTGAACCCGGAGCTCATCTCTAGCCTCCTCTAACGAAACAGAAAAAAACATAAGCAAACATAAATGCAGCATCATCCGCTCTACAAGCGTTTCCTTTACCGTCTATGCCTTCGGTGCTCTCAACGTTGGAGTCTTTGGGTTTGTCTTCATCCTCGTCTTCCTCTGGCACTCCTTCCAGAGCGTTTCCCAGGACGGAGTTCTCCATCCTGAAGTCACACCAGTCATTGGAACTCCTTTCTTTCCAAGTTTGTATGAATGGAGGATTCCAGTTCTTACCGAGCCAAATCCAGCAGAGCTTTCCCGCACCAGAGGAACGCTTCGCCACACTCATCTGCTGTGTCGCCATACTGTTTAGCTCTGAAGGAGCAAAGAAATTACATTTTTAAGGTGGAATAACGTCATAGTAAAGTCATTTTATTAGTCAATTTTAAAAGATTTATCCTAGAAATAAAACTGCTAATCCACAAAGAAAATAAATTTGACAACTTATACAGATTTTATTAAGTATTTCAAAGTAAAAAGCTGGAATAAAAACAGAAAAACTACTAAAAAATACCTCTGTTCAACACTTAAAAAATGTTTACTTTTTGATTCAATTCATAGTTAGGCTTTTTTAGCATCTGTATAGATTCATTACATTACATTTAATTTTGAGAGATTTGAGCATTTTTTTTTTTAACCCAGTGTAGAAGATTCTTTAGAAAACCCTTTAATGTGAACTATAAAAATACTATTAGGACCATCTGCACTCACAAAAGTCTCCAATTTAAAAAAAAAATACTTTAGACAACCATTTTTGTTTTATAGATTTTTAAAAGCCATTAATATTTTAGCAAACTTTTGGTGTTTAAAGTATCAAGCTCCGCCCACACAATTGTTCATCTACAACCCTCTTTGACTAATGGGGGTTAATTAAAATGATTGGAAACACATGTTGCTCGAGGTGATGCGTTCAGAGTCACTGGGTTAAAATAGGTTAAAATGCTTTAAAAATCGATTTTTAGGGCAAAACTGTACACTCACAGCATGCCGCAGGCTTCCTGCAGGGCGCTCACCGCCTCCACGGCCTTCCCCATCACCAGGAACTTCTTCCCGGCGCCGATCAGTTTATTGGCCTCCTCCATGTGGTCTGAATGGGAAGGGAAAAAATTACTTTCAAAACTTTTCCCGCCATGAATC
>NC_050528.1:24164824-24181793 GCF_002922805.2 Oryzias melastigma
TCACCGCCTCCACAGCTTTCCCCATCACCAGGAACTTCTTCCCAGCGCCGATTAGTTTATTGGCCTCCTCCATGTGGTCTGAATGGGAAGGGAAAAAATTACTTTCAAAACTTTTCCCGCCATGAATCGGCTGAGAAAACACAGCTAGCACGTGTAAAAACATGTTCGTACCTTCGGAAATGCTCGCAGATAAGGTAAAAGAAAGACTCCGAACTGCTCCTCGCGCGCCGCTGAAAAGGAATGCTGCTGTTTCAATTTGGCGCGAAATAATCCTACGCTTCCCCGTTGACTTCCGGTCTTGTGGAGAGGCGCGGGAGTTTTCTTAAAGGTGCAACACAAAGTAAATCATACAATCTAATGCAATCTCATTAATTATCTCATTTTTTAATCGATTAATTCACCCTTTAGACAAATATTGGAGATTTGACTACATAAAGTGAAAACTGTCACTTTGACAATGATTTCACATCAATCTTTTAATAGCGCAGCCAGCGGCGCCCCCTACTGGTAGACAGGAGGACAACACACTTTCTGAAATTTCAACTTGACCAAAAAAAAGTTGTCTCGACTTTTCTGACTTTATCCATTCAATGTCCACTTCATGAGAAAATAGTCATTCAATCATTTGATATGAACCTTTATTATAGAAATTTCACAAAATCTACAATAATGTTAATATGAATATCAAGAACATGGGCAGGATTTAGCCCCTAGAAATAACTGGAATTAATGTGAAACATATTTATAATCTGGGGTTATTTCATTCACATTTTATTCATAAAGTAATTATCATACCTTTAGAGTTTTGTCTCTCAAATATTGTATTTCCACTTTCTTTTCATTTCTTTATTAATAATAAAACAAAATAAAATAAAATAAAATAAAATAAATTAAAATAAAATAAAATAAAATAAAATAAAATAAAATAAAATAAAGTAAAATAAAATAAAATAATATAAAATAGGCAGTGGGATGAACTAATTGAAACACAGAGTACACTACAGTCTTCTTCACCAGCATTTGAATACATGTGGTATGAGTTGTGAAAATGCAGCTTTTACTATGAGTTTATCAGTAATGTTCTATTTTCAACAGGATTCCTTATGGTAAAAATCTCAAAGCTTCTATAAAAGCTTTGAGGTATGGGTAAAACCTGCTACTTTATGTTTATGCATTTTTGCATATATCACTGGGATTTATGCCAAATGTGAGGAAATACATACAGTACAAAAAATAATAATAATAATAAAATTCTCCACCTTAACTCAGCTAACTTGCTGAGAACAGAGCTTGACCTAACACCCGTGCATATTTTGACTCTAGATTGCTTATTAACTTGTGCTTGCTCGTGTGTTCTGCAGGCTACAATCATGTCCTTGTTTCCTCTGAGTCTCTGGTCCTGCTGATTCCTTTGTGTCACCGCCTTGAAAAGACTAGACTCAACCTGGCACCCAATCAACCTCCTGCTGTTCATCTCCCCTGTTCCCCTGCTATTTCCTCATTAAACATTTTGCTTTATCAGATATAAATACCTGGAAAAACCTACTCTGCACTGGATGTAAGGATCTACATTTAAGATCGGGGTAAAAAGTGTGTTTAAAAAAGTTATCTGATGCAGAGAAATTGGTGATTTTTTTTTTTTTTAAATTAAAAACACAATAGACAGTGGAGTGGTTTTGTTTTCTTTAAATCATCAGGTTTGGAGACCTAGTAAACAGTTATATTTTCAAATCACTCTGCATTCACATTAGCTTTAAAATACATTATTTTTTTTATTTTTTTTTTAAAACAAAATCAACTAATATTCTAATAAAAATGTACCAGTTTTGTGTTTACTTATGGATAGATTGTAAATCTCAAATCAAACCAACTTCATTGTTTTCAAATTATGTTTTGAAGACATGAAACCATACACAAAAAAGGGGTGATTTGTAGAAATAACACAATGGAAACTTGTTGCTCCTAATTTTGGACCAGAATTCATATTTTTTGGCTGTTTCAACACAATTTCTGATAAGCTGATAAAAGGTTTACACCAAAATGACAGTGATTTCAATCATTTGGTAGTAGCAGTTCACCTGCTTGTAGATATGCTAGTTTAAAATATACATTTTCAGCATTTCAGTCCACCTTCACATCTGTGGAAAATTGTGTTTTGAAACCACACAGCTAAATGAAACCAGAATGATGGCCTCACAAGAGTCCCTCAAACGTATACGATCGATGTAGAGAAGCACACGCTCGCATTATGCAGATATTATGAGAAAGGGGATGAATGAATGCAGGACAGCGTTTGATCACGGGCTCAGAGTGGTGCTTCTAAAGGAGGGGTTTTGTGTGTTGCCCTCTCATCTGGTGCTTGAAGTGGCGCTATGGCAACAGCCTGCAAAGATGCAGATTGATTACAGCTGAAGGTGGAGGGCTTCAGCCATGACAGATCAAATAAACAGAACAATTTATTTACACTTTATTTACACTATTGCTTTTTTCTTCTCTTTCGAGGTGTGGTAAATATCAATCATGGGATCTGTAAACAGTTTTTGAGATCTGCCTTAAGGCAAAACAGATGAACGTGAGCATTTGCACAAGTATCATTATTCTAGGTGTTACAAAATCACTAAAAGTAAGGTGTCTAAATAAAGATGCAGACACAAGGTTGTCATTTGACAATGATTTGCAACCATTTTGGTTTTTACTGGAGCTATTTCCTTTTTTTTTTAAAAAAAGAGAAGACATTTGTTTTTTCTTTTATTTAATCATATTAAGGCTTTTTATTTAAGTAATGATCTTAGGAAAATCAGGACCATCCACAAGACGCTTCTTTCTGTGTGTAGATTATGTGCTCTGTTCCTGTTCCTTCGAGTAAATATTACACAGGAGAGGAAAGCAGGAAATGAAAAAGATAAATGACTTTGCCAGCAATATGGATAAGCACACAGTGTTGCAATAAACTGTTTGAAGAAAGGGAGTGAGATTTCCCAGAAACTTCTTAAGAAAATAAATGACGTGGCAAGAATTTTCCAAACTGTGAGGGTTTTATAAAGAGCATGGCCAAAGCAGGAAAAAAGGAGAGGAAGAGTTAAATATATATAGATATGGATAAATGAAGTGTGCATGCTGGTCTAATTTTAGACCACTTGACAAAAGTCATGAGAATTACTGAAAAAAACCTAAAGCTTTCTTTATTTTAGACAAATTAGTGGCTTCTTTATATAGAAATCTTTGGGGAAAAATTGTCATCTGCCACATCCTTCCCCTCAATGAACCAGCAGTTAAAAAGTGCAGAGTCATGCTGAGTCCTTCATTTCTTGAGGAAAGAAAAAGGAAGGGCTTTGTTCTCGTTCGGTCGATGGTATCGCGAGATTTGCCGCGCTTTATAAAATCTCCAGATGAAGTGCTGGAGCCTGTGCGCTTTCTGACCGTTGGTGTGGTGACATCCTCTGAGACGTGAGTACTGAAATACTTTCATCTTTTGTTTATTTTTACTCTGTTACTTTGGGTTTTTAATGCGTGTTTCCTGGATAGGTAGTTACGCTTTCTTAAAAAAAGAAAAAAACGTGAGTTTTTTTTTTTTTTTTTTTTTNNNNTCTGCTTCCGCTTGAGAGTTGATGTGAAAACCTAATAAGGACAATGAAATGATAAAGAATTTTATCATAACTTAAAAAAATAAACCCACAGCTTTAATGATTTTGGATTTCAAGCATTTTGTCCACTTAACTTGTTTTGAGCGCTGCGAGGCTGTGCAAACCTCTCGATTTACCAAGTTCCCCAAAACGCGGTGATCTTTCCGTAAAAGTAGAGCATAACAAAAAGAGGTGCCCGTTAAGCTGTAATAATTGCTAGTTTAAGTGCATACTGTCTAAATAACATTCCAAATGTGTTTCTTATTTTCCTTTGTCGAAGCATCAATCATTTTCTCTTCTTGACGCTTTTATTTTGAAAACCCCCCACTTCCATTCACAACCAGTTTGTTGTTTGTCTTACAATTTTGACTTCTGTATCGTGTTTTCTTTGCATTCTATTAAATGTAGATATCTAGATGATTATACGTTACATTTAAATGAGTAAAACTACTACTACTCCTAGTAGTATTTCCTCTTCCACAGGTGCACAGATTGATTCTTTTGCTGGTAAAAGAGGAAGGTTTTTCTGATTTACTTCCTCCTTCTGTATTTCAGTAAAGAGAAACATGTCAGCAGGAAACGCAAAGATTGGAAGCTTGGCTCCAGACTTTACAGCTAAAGCTGTTATGCCTGACGGCCAATTCAAGGACCTGAAGCTGTCAGATTATAGAGGTAAAAGTCCCCATCTTGCAAAACAATAATTAACACTGTGCAAGAGTGCTAATACCTTACTTACTGTTTTTCCTGTTTCACTCTTTTCAAACAGGAAAGTATGTAGTTTTTTTCTTCTACCCGCTGGACTTCACATTTGTGTGTCCCACTGAGATCATTGCCTTCAGCGACGCTGCTGATGACTTCAGGAAGATCGGATGTGAAGTCATCGCTGCCTCTGTGGACTCTCATTTCTCTCACTTTGCATGGTATTTCAAGATTTTTCTTTAAACATAATAATTTGCCCTTTAACTTTTTTCAACTCATTGAAATATTTTAATTTGAAAGGACAAACACACCACGGAAACAGGGCGGTCTGGGAACAATGAAGATTCCCCTGGTGTCTGACACGCGCCGCACCATCTCCACAGATTATGGGGTCCTGAAGGAAGATGAAGGCATTGCTTACAGGTGATGCAACTGTCAGGTTTGTTTGTGCACATACCTAACGGAGACCCTTCATTTTGATTAAAGGCTGCATTTTTTTTTCCTGCATAATTTTAGAGGTCTGTTCATCATTGACGACAAGGGGGTCCTGAGGCAAATCACCATCAACGACCTGCCAGTTGGACGCTCGGTTGAGGAGACCCTGCGTTTGGTTCAAGCGTTTCAGTTTACTGACAAGCATGGAGAAGGTATGATGTCACTACAGTCTCCACCTTGATGGCTTTTAATAATTATATTTATATTGAAACAAATATTTAAAGAAAATGAACATATACTTTGCAATTAAAAATTACTTTGCATTATAGAAAAACCTTTGTATTTTTATTTTACTGTCACCTTGTAATAGTAGAATCTACAGCTCATCAGTCTTATCTTTTCAGTCTGTCCAGCTGGCTGGAAACCAGGAAGTGACACTATCAAACCGGATGTCCAGAAGAGCAAAGACTTTTTCTCCAAACAGTAATGAAGACAAGACTTTAGTGTGCTGTAGGAGCTGTATTTTGAAATAGTATTTAGCACAATGTGTAGGTTTCCACTGTGCCTGTTTTGAAAAGGTCTCTTGTCTATGTGGTTAACGCTGTACTTGGACCAAAGTTTAGATGTTTGATTTGTCCTGTATTACAAAGAACTACATTCAGACTGACACTTAAATGTTTGCTGTTCTGCAAGTCCTTATTATTGTTACACAAATATTCCTACAGCCATTGTCATTGAAATTGACCTGTATGAACTGTTATGTTTTTCTAAGTGTAAGAGTATCTTAATAAAGAACAAATCAACTCATTGTAAGAAATATGTCACTCACTTTTTAAAAGGTATTAAAGATAAAAAAAAAAAATATGTAAATATATATATAAAAAAGCAATTCATTATTTTGAATGTCTACATGATGCTATAATTTAAACTGGCATCAGTGGAAACATCCATATCAAACCAAAAAATGTGATAACACTTTATTAAACCAAATCTAAGCAAAATAATATGGTCCTTGCCATCAGTACCTGATGCTGTGGGCCATAATAAAATATCCTCCTGCTCTCAAGGATTAATTTAATGAAACTTGACAAGTAATACATTTAGCTGGCAACTAGAAATAAAAATGAGCATGTATGTAAAAAGACAAATGAAACTAATTCTTATTTGGTCTTAGCTTAATAAATAAAACATCCTACACTATTTATTTTACTGTATAGATTTAAAAAAAGGACAATTTTGGCGGTGCATCCCATAAAAATAATACAGCAAGTGAATAAGAAGTAGGTTAACAAATGGCAAAAATTAACAGAAAAGATTACTTATCAAACAGGGAAGTATAGCGTGCCCCTGTATTGTAGCGTTGGGAATATGAATATTGAGTGTCACAAAATTGAAATTCAGTGATAAATCCCCCAAAATTAGGAGAAATCTTTCTTACTCTGCATTAGATAATACAGTTATAAGTAAAGACTTATTACCTTTAATTACTAACAATTAATTAAAAAGTCAAGAAATAAAATGTTCTATACTTTTATTATCAAAGCTTAAAAACTTAATTAAAAAAAAACGCTCAACATAAATAGCAGCCATAAAATAATCACGTAAACTTTCCGCGCGGGAAGATGATGACGCAACCTCATTAGCTATTTTTTCCCCAATGGCTAGCTATTTCAACCGCAGCTAATTTCACTTTAACATCTCAATAGTGTTTAGAATCCGAAAATATCTATACTTATCAGGTAAAGTTTTATGTAATTATAACACAGTTATCACTAAAACTACAGCTTGTGCGTTGAGAGATATTAATGCGCATTCTTTTGCTAACGTTTAGGTTTAGCTAACTAGCTGTTAGCAAGAAAAAATGACGTCTGGGAAGGTCTGCGTGAGAAACAAGGAGAAAACGTCAGAGGTTTGAACTTTTTAATTTTAATACTATTATTTTATATTTATGAATCAAATGACTTTTCTATTTTCGTTCATATTAACTGGTAGTATAAGTATTTAACAGTATCCTCAAAGTATACAACTTTGGTGCTTTCTCTTTAAAACCATGTGCCTTTTTATTTATTTTATTCTTTTTTAAATATACATTTTAAGTGGCCAGGGTTGTTCCTGAACGAGCTGAAAACCAAGAAAGAATCTCTGATATTTGTCAAGAGGATGATTGCTGTGGCTGTGTCCTCCATCACCTATCTTAGAGGGATTTTCCCTGAATATGCCTACAGATCTAGATATCTGGCAGGTGAGTACACTAGCCAATAATATGAAGTCAGTGAGAGAAAAAAAAATCTAGAAAATGTTTTAATCAATATTGATTTGCTGTTGTGGATTTTTAGGGGGTTTTACTTAAACAGTAAAAACTTGATTTGCATTCTTTTCTTCTCTTTGGCAGACATGTGCATCAAAGTCTTGCATGAAAACGGAAACACCCCAGGCGCTAGTAAAGTTGTGAAGTGGTGAAAATAATTTACACCTTGAACCAAAATAAAGTTTTATTTGGTTGCTAGAAGAGCTTGTAGCTCCCAAACTTAGATGGTAAATTCTTAACTTGATTTTTCTTCCCTAAAATGTTTTTTTTAGGTTGATGGGATCCTTTGATGCACTGGAGAAACAGTATGTAAGTCATTACCTGAGTGCACCTCTTTTTTTGCCAGTGTGATATTTCTGTTATGAGTGTAAGCTCTTAATATTGTTAAATGTTTTCACGTTACCAGCTGCAGGTTATATCCATTGGGGTAAGTACATGCAAAGACACAACTTGTTAAAAAAAAATCTACAGCCAAAGCTGATAGCTCGTTCTAATCCAGGTGTACACCGATCCTGAAAATCCTAACGTGAGTAAGCTCTGAATATCTCATTTTTTAAATTAATGTTAATAAATAAATACATTACATTTGTTTTACATTACAGTGCATCATCGAGGCCTATCAGTTCAACTTCAGATACACTGAAAAAGGACCAGAAATGGACATTCTCAGGTTTGGATTGTGAACGTATTTGCACCTTTCATGTGTTGACTCACTCTGTGTTGAATGAAGTTCTGTTCAATGGCAGGAACAAAAATGTGGAAATGCAGGTGACGCTTGAAAACACCAAGCAAGCCTCGGTGCTGCTCATCAGGAAGCTCTTCCTGCTCATGCAGAACTTGGATGCCCTTCCTAACAAAGTCTACCTCACCATGAAGCTCTACTACTACGACGACAGTGAGGGACTTTGGGGCTCTTTGTTTTGGGTTTTACATTTTAAGTAGATTTTATATTTTCCTGCTCTGTTTTACTTCCAAAGTCACTCCTGCAGACTATCAACCTCCAGGCTTCAAGGAGGGGGTGTACGATCACCTGTGGTTTGAAGGAATGCCTGTGCACTTCAAGGTGGGCGAGGTGCACACATCTTATCACGCTTTGAGAGTCCAAGTGTCTGTGGAGCAAAGCCAGGTGGAGAAGCTTCAAAGAAGAGATTACCTGAAGGAGAGTAAGCCAGTTTCTGTGGATGAGGAAAAGAAGGTAAGCTCAGAAGGGCTGGTGTGAAGAGGCCGCACAAGCACATGATCCCAGATCTGACAGTTTGCTTTTTTTTAAGGCTTCTTCCAAGAAAATCGACACCGAGGGGGATTTTCCTTCTGAGGACGGTAAGGCTGCTTAAAAAAAACAACAAAAAAACTGTCTGTTTGTATACTGTTTAGTATTTACTCTCCACATCTCCTTTGAAGAGTCAGCACAGTTCAAGAAACCTGCGAGACCTCTTCAAAAGGTACAATCCTATCATGAGTTTTGTAGACAAAACAGATAAACACATCATGGTGGAGTTCCTCATGTATTGCCGTTTTAGTCAAGTATGCAGGAAATACATTTATTTTATTTTTCTGTTTTCTCAGAGAAGAGCAGCAACCAAAACTCTGGCGACGAAGAAACGACGAGTTTAGACCACCAGACAAGTGCCGGAGTTTCATTAGCATTTTATTGTGATGCTTACAAACACAGTTCATGTCAGGTTTGTAGTGTTTTGGCACTGTTTGGTAAAAAAAAAAAAAACATGAGTTTAAGTTCATTTGTTTGCTTTATGTTTAAACTAGTTCAGGTGACGAGTTTCAGAAATAAAGATTATTGCAAAGATCAACATTCTACGAAAGTCTCATTCATAATAAATTATCAAAAATCAGGCATCCTTCAGTTGATACTAAACTAGTCATTCATTTAGTTCATCAGATATTGCTTCAATGAAACATCAGCTTAAAAAAATCAGTCTTGTCTATCATAAAAAAATCATAAAAAATTCGATTTCCAAATGCACTTCATCAATCATAGTTTCTTTCTTCGTGATAGTCCACAGTGGAGGCTCTTTAAACATGGTAGACTGGCTCAGATCATCAGTTTGAGTCTCTGATTAGAAGCTGCAGCTTCTGCTCTAGAACAGGCTGTCTACATCTCCCATCTCCACAAACACCGTCTTCATTTGGGAGTAGAACTCAATCGTCACCTGGCCGTTCTCCCGTCCTATTCCTGCGCAATGCAAAGATTAGAAAGCAGAAACAACAGCATCAAACATGTTAGTACTTTTTACACTTCAAGTGCATTAGTCAAAAAGTCATTAATGCAAACTTATTGGGAAACATTCTCAAAAAGGATTTATAAAAGCAAAGGATTGAGCGTTACCATATATATTTTTTTGGGTAGTTGTGCATGTTTTTTCCACATCTTTTGGCATTTATTTTACACTGCAATGTGTTCTGCATCCTGATTGGCTGTAGACCATTATAAATCAATGTGTTCATTTTCCTAAATCCACATAAATCTTCAATTGGGATAAGTAGATCTTTGTTTTCATTCTATAACACGGGACTTATGAAAATGCAGAGTTTTTTTACCTGACATTTTGAAGCCTCCAAACGGCACCTCCACAGGAGTGACGTTGTAGTTGTTGATGAAACAGGAGCCGGCCTTTAGCTGCTCGACCACTCGGTGGGCTCGCCTCACATCCCTGGTTGGAGCAGATAAAGGGTAAGAATTGTGGACATGTTTACTCATTCACCAAACTTCCTAAAGACCATCAAGAATGAGCTCCTATTTGGAATTAAACAAATATTCTCGTCTTTATTTCTGAATCCATATGCATCAGTTGATGGAATGCAGCACATTGGCAAATTCCATGTTTTTGTCAACCTGTGAGTTTTGTTGAGCATACTTTATTCAGGCATGCATGTAAACAGTCATGGATGCTGCTGCACATTCGTCAGTCAGCTGCAGCCGTCTCTGACAAACCAACCTGGTGAAGACGCCTGCAGCCAGTCCCAGTGCCGTGTCGTTGGCTCTCTGCAGCACCTCCTCTTCTGTTTCGAAGGACAGCACAGACATGACAGGACCGAAGATTTCCTCCTTCACGCAGGTCATTTCATCCGTGCAGTTCCCTAAGTGATGTACGACAGACGGGGATCTTTGTAAAGAAATAATGGGGAAACTCGAATGCTTAAAAAGAAGTACGACCTACCAAGAACACATGGACTCATGTAGTAACCGCCTTTGAGTTTGGGATCTGATGGGACGAAAGGTTCTCCTCCGCACAACACCGTGGCTCCCTAACAGCAAATGAACATCAGGGTCGAAAGCAAACAGATTCCTAATTGTAGAAATTCTGTTACCTCTTTCTTTGCTTGCTCAACATAGGATAAGACTTTGTCTAGATGGGGTCTGCTGACCAGCGCTCCCATTCTGGTGCTCTCTAACAGAGGGTCTCCTATGGAGATGGCTTGAGTCCTTTTCACCACCTCCTCCATAAACTCAGGCAGGATATCCTTCTGCACGAAAACCCTTGTCCCGTTGCTGCAGACCTTTGAAACAAACGGAAAAATGCTGATGAATCCATTTCATAGTTATAATCCAAACCAGGAGACTTGGCCTCACCTGGCCTTGAGAGAGGAAGTTGGCCATGAGCGCCCCCCTCACAGCATTCTCCACATCACTGTCCTCAAAGATGATCAGAGGGGATTTCCCCCCGAGCTCCAGTGTCACAGGTTTGATCCCTTTAGATGCCATCTCCATGATCTGATTCACACGTGAGAACATTCAGAACACACAGAACTCAATAACATAGAATGTTTCTTTCTAGGTTTGTCGTCTGTGACCTTCTGTCCTGTGGGCACGCTCCCGGTGAAAGACACTTTGGCTATATCAGGGTGGTGGCAGAGCAGGGTGCCAGTCTCCTGACCACCCTGGACCACGTTGAACAGCCCCTCCGGAGCGCCGGCCTGTGCGTAGATCTCTGCCAGTAAGACCGCCGTCACAGGTGTCACCGGTGATGGCTTAAAGACCATGGAGTTACCTGGAACACATGATAACTGTTTGACTCATTTGAATGAAGTCTGCCAAAACAAGAGAAATGTCCTTGAGCGCCATCTACAGGCAAGTTTTCACATTTCTTAGTATGAGCTCATTGCAGCCAAATTCATTCAAGCCCCACTCTGGTGAAAATTGTGTTTTTGAGGACATACAAAGAAAATGAAGCTCAAAATTGCAGTTCTGAGTATTCCTTCATTCAAATTGTTGCAAATCAGGAGTAGACAAAGATATGTTGTAGCAAAAAGATCATATTTGTTACTTAGAAAACACGCTGGAAAGCCCCCAGAACTGCTGCTCCACAGAAATTATGTCCTAGAAAATGACTTTTTTTTTTTTTAAATTTTGGCTAAAAAAATAACATAATCATAAATAAAAGACCTATATTGAAATCAACCAAAAGACTGTCCAATTGGAGTCTGTCTTTAATATGTACTCATTTCAAAAATGTTTGATTATTTCCAGTGACAGGAGAGTCCTCCTCACCACAGGCCAGGGCTGGAGCCGACTTCCATGCAACGATCTGAAAGGGGTAATTCCAAGCCCCAATGCCAGCACACACTCCCAGGGGCTCCCTGCGGGTGTAGGCGAAGGATCCTCCAGCCAACTGGACATGCTGGCCTTAAAAAAAGAGGTCGACAAAGGTCGGATGAACAAATTGAAACCACCAGTTAGGTTCTTGTGGATTAAGTTGGCATAAACACCCATGTTGGGACATTGGTTCTTTAACTGTCACGTCCTTCAGTTTTCACTTCACTATAAGTATTAGTATTCACTTTTGGATTTATACTTTTCTTTTAGCTGTGTTGCAGCTCCTATTTAAATATTTTTACTCAAATAGGTTAAACAACTTCCCCTTTTATTAAAACTACCACACATAATTTCAAGGAATACTCTTTAAATAGCAGTCTAAGTTTTAGAAAATATACATTTATAGAAATGCTTTTTCTTATTACTTAAAAAATATTAAAGCCATGTGGCTTTAAATGTTTTTCAGTCCTGGACAGGCCAAAAAAGCAACAAAATTGATTTGATTGTATTAGTATTAGTAAAGAAGTAAATACTCCCTCAGCAAACTTTTATGTCCATAAATGTACATGCATAAATAACATAATTTATTAAAACCAAAACATATTTTACAAAATCTAGCCTCTATTAACTAATAAGTGCTGTTCTGAGTTACTCATAAAAGTGGGTGTTTTATTATTTGATTTTTTTTTTCTTCAAACAGACGTTTCGTTATATAATTAAAATATAACTGTTCATTCTGGGGAACTTTGTTCCATTTTAGACAAAATCAATACAATCTAAATTTAAATTATAAGTTTTTTTTCTAGTAACTTTATTTACATTTATTCATATTAAATCATACTATAAAATAGGGATTTTAAGTTGCCAAAAAAAGTCTAGCACAGGGGTTTGCAACCTTTAACATCCTAAGAGCCATTCAGGTCGATTTCTTATGGACCACAACCCAGTAGAAGTCACAAACTCTAATTTCCCCTTTTAGAAATACAAAACACCGGTTTGTGTTCACAGTGTTTTTACCATTATGATCTATATGAATGACTATTGTTCCTTTCAAAATAAAAGACACCCTGTGCCACATAAGATCATCTCATTGCAGCACATTTAGTGGTAGGTAGTGTAATATCAGATGAAATCTAAAAAACTGTTTGTTTTACCTTTTATTGTGCATCTCAACTATAAATATGTAAATCTTACTGCATAAAATTCAATCAAAGCTAATTAAATGACCCCTACAGTATAAAGGTGCACTTAGAATTTGTTAAAAAAAAATCCCCCTTATAATCCAGTGCAACTTAAGTATGAATTCTGACCTCAAACTGATTTCCTGTAACGCACGGAACTCAAAAATCTGTCAGTGTTTTAATATAACTTTGGTGAACTATGAAGGATTGGTAGAGAATTACTACTACTACAGTCAGGAACCTTATGGAGTGAAGTGTTGATTAAAGTTTTGACTTTGTTTTTTCTTTTACCTTACTACTTAATCACTTTTCAGTTACTTTTCAAAACTATTTTGAAAAAAAAAATAATAATAACCAGAGAGCCACAATGGAGCAGCTCTGTTGCTTTTGGTTGCAGAGTATGTAAGAAGTATTTGAAGTAAACTGAACATGCATTTTGTGCCAACCTGCCAGAGTACTGGCCACTCCTGCATAATATTCTATGCAGAGTCTTGCAGAATCCACATCCAGGCGGGCTTCTGTGATGGACTTCCCATTGTTGACCACCTCCATCTCAGCAATCTCCTCTCTCCTGCTCTAAGTAAAACCACAGCAAATGCTAACAAATGCATTCAAGCTGACCCAAAACTAGAACAAGAAACAGCTTTCCTTCTATGCAGTATCATACAAAATACTTTAGTAAGCAATATTACCTCGGCCTGTCCTCATAGCATGACTACAAAAGTAAAAACAATGCCACAATACAACTAGTTACACTGCTTAAGTGTGTGTGTTTTGTGTGTTTTGTTTTTGTTGTTTCATACCTCAATTAAGTGGGCGGCATCGATCATGACCCTCGCTCTCTCCATCCCAGACATTTTGCTCCAGTAGCCAAATGCTGACTTGGCAGCCTTGACAGCCTGATTGACCTCATCAGCACCACAAAGCTCCAAATGGCACAAAACACATCCTGCAAATGGAAACAAGGAGAATGTAAAGGAAACTTAGACAGACAACAATGATTAGTTTATATAGTTCCTCTTTTTATATACGCATATTGTTATTAAAGGTTTAAAGACAAATGGATTTGTAGATCTGCACAATCCATGGGAACCCAGACTTAGGTCTCATTGTGGCTACAGTGCTCCCCCCCCCCAAATAAGTACCGTATTTTTCGGACTATAAGTCGCACCGGAGTATAAGTCGCAGGGGCCAAAAAATGCATAATGAAGAAGAAAAAACCCTATATAAGTCGCACTGGAGTATAAGTCGCATTTTTTTCAAGTAATTTATTTTACAAACTGGTTGAAAAAAACGATATTACATCATCCTGGAAGGTAAGTTATAACATTCATAAGTGAATAGAAAACAGCCTGAATATGTGTCAACACATATTCACATATTAGCATCATGAAAAAAACAAAAAGGTGTAGCATTTATATAACATAACAGTTTTATTTAACTATAGCCTCAAGAACTCATCAACTTTGTATCTTTACTGTAATTAATTGTACGCAATCTCACTCCATATCACTAAATCCCTTAAATTCTTCGTCCTCTGTGTCACGTCTGAATAACTGAAGTAAATAAAGTAATTGCATAGATCACCATAAGAGGGCACTCTAGACTTACGGTCCATATCTCATCATTAAAAATTCGTATATAAGTCGCACTGGAGTATAAGTCGCAGGGACATTCAATCTATGAAAAAAAACGCGACTTATAGTCCGGAAAATACGGTATATCTATTCGTATAAATTTCAATTATAATGGTCAAGAAAGTCACATTTCATAAGCATTTATGACATAAAACATGGCGAATTAAAGATCATAAGACAGTCATGGTCAAAGTCCAGATTTAGCAGAGAAGAGTCACAGTGTGCATTACCTGTTGCTGGTTCATATACATTCTCCTTGCTGCATTTCTTTTGAACAGCCCTCCTCTTCCCAGCCCAGAAGTTTAAGGGGTCTGTGATGGTCACCGAGCCCGAAGACAGGCACCGTACAGCCGAGGTGACAAGCACTGCCGCCCGCCTTCGCGAGGACGCAGCCAGCCTTTGAAGAAGCATGCTAGTTTTATCCGAGCCGTATCAAACCTAAAGAATGACAGGTAAGACGTGAAGAACTGACATGAGAACAACTACATTTTCTTCCTGTAACTGGAGATATTTAAGTTCATAACTTACGTAAAGTCGCCTTATCTTTAAGAGGTTTTCATCTGTTTGTGGTAGAAACTCAGAAAACGGAGCATAACATAAGTTTTCAGACCTGCAGCTGAGGGGGCAGGGATACGTCACAGAATTCCATTGGAACGTAAAAGCCGATTTGCTAGTGGAGCTGTCAATCACTCATGAAATTTTAAGAAACGCTTTGGGATTTTTTTTTAAATTTCTTATACTCTAATTTAGCACAAATTAATACAAATGTATATATAATTTACATTACATAAAAATGAAAATTGTAAAAAAAATAAAATTTTCCTGTAGCGTGGAGTTGTGGGAGGAGCTTCGTCACAATGATCTTCCACGCACAGCCGCTCTAACAGCTCATTGCAAGCATGGCCGGGGACAGCGAGACTCTTCTTAAAGACCATGGCGAGAATACCAACGGTGTCCGGCAGCCTTTCCTCATCGGTGTCTCCGGTGGCACTGCCAGTGGCAAGGTTGGCACTCTGTCGTGTTTAGATTTGTTTCATTCATTTTTTTTTTTATCAAACGTGGCTGAGTCTCGCCCTGTTGCCGGATGCTAACGCTAGTTGGACCGCGTGGCTGTAATGACGCAAAGCTGAACCTTCATCGTCAGTCCAGTCATTTTTTCCCTTTCTGACTTTGAAGCACTACCGTTTTACAGTAGCCACGTGTCACTGTACGCAAAATCTAAAATAATTAGGATCTTCTTTCACAGCTGTGATTTTTGTTAGCTCTCCTAGCTAAATTCCATCACATGTAAGCTAGCAGTGCCGTATGCTCTCAAACAAAAGCCGGGCTTCATTCTTCGAGCTGTTCCATCTTTTTGTAAACAATAGACGCCAACTTGTTAAAGAAGAAAACATTTTCACTGACATTTAATTCAATATCTATTTAAACCCCAATGTATATCATATACTTTTAAGTTTAGCTCGCTTTAAACGTGTAAATGTCAAAGATACCAATCTGTGGGAAAGACGAGCTTCGCCCACGCGCCCTTATTGTTGGTTTGAACCTGCTCTGCGCACACAGTTAAATTTAGAACGCTCTTTCTTTGAATGGTACCGGTTTTATTGATTGTAGAAGCAACAGCTGACTCACTGAGTGTGGCAAAACGCAGACGTCATCACATTTCTCATAAGTCAGCATTGATTATATTCCAAGATTAGTCTAAACATTACATGATCCAATGTCTGTACTGTAATGTCTGTCTTGTATGTAAAGATCCTTTTCTGTGTCAATGTTTTCACTACAGAATTGCAGACTTAAAAATGTTATAAAGCATGGAAAAAATAGCCTAGTTTATTCCCATCATATTCTCTCCATACTGGTGCCATCAAGGATTTCCAATATTTTCTTGGTTAAAATGATCGATTAAAAATCATTTTTTCTCTCAATGAATTAATGCGAGGAATTCTACCTTGAAGCGTTGCCAGGTCAAACATGGTCATGTCATGACATGCCTTATCGCTCACGAATGCTGCAGATGGCAGGGACTCACCGCAGAAGTGGGACATCCAGATTTCATTGTTGCACAATTTTATTTTTTGGAGGGGGTCGCACAAAGCAGCAAATCAGGCTGTTGGAAATGTCCAGTCATCACTGGGTTAGACTCTTTCAGTGGAGGGGAGGTCAGTGCGGACACAAGCACATAGCCAGGGGGAGCATAGATCATGTTTAGACTTCATCTCCATCCTGTCACATATGTCATTTTCCTAGAGCTTTTTCTTCACAAAGGAAAACAAATGCATAAATGAGGAAAAAAAATGTAAAGGTACAAGAATAAAGTTGCACAATTATTTAAAAAAGACAGTTTTCTGAAAATACAATCATTTATGACTTCAATAATTGTAATTTTGCAAAGAACCAGTCATACTTTTTCAAAAATAAAGTTGGACTTTTATGAAAAAATGTCAAGCAGATTCTGCAACATTCTTGAGTGCGACGTCAACCAATTTCTCTGAATTGTCTGCAACAAAGTAAATGGGCTATGTTTGTCTGTAGCG